>NC_068416.1:7371921-7671921 GCF_023724105.1 Carassius gibelio
GACCTTCTTAAAGGTGTTTGTCATGATGGATGGAATGATGTACAGTACTTCATGTGGTTCCACTTGTCCTTGTTACAGTGTAATTATTCATTTAAGTACTGAGTAATATTCAATTACTACATGCACTTAGAATACAGTTAGGGTTAGGATTAGGATTTGTTTTATTGTTACTTGCATATAATTATGCATAATTTATTGTTATTATAATAGTAAGTACACGTTACATGTGTACAAGGACATCTTGAAATAAAGTGTTACCTTTTATCTTTTAGTTTATGAAAGCGAAAGGTTGCTTCACCCCCACTGGAATTTACTCTCCAGAACATTCAGCACAACAACAATGGACAGAGAAAGACATGTAACATAAGGAGAAGACTAGTTCTAAAAGACAACAAAGCTTGTTTACTGTGTCCAAAACAGGTGTAGTCCATGTATTTTAGATTTTTACTCTGACTACAGGGTTTTGTACATGTCCATAAACCATATGGATTCTTAGGGACTGGTCCAAAATGAAAACAAACACAACCAGCACTTAGTAGTTAGCTTTTCCAGTCCTTCATTTCTACATGTACTGTACAACAGCGTTCCAGAGCCTTGTCCGTGGTCCTGAACCCACTCTTCTCCAGCTGAACGAATATTATGCTGTCCATGGTCCTGAAATTACTTTTCAGTCATAGGCTCCAGTAAAGGTACATCTGATTGGGCCTTTTTTTTTTTCAAAGAAGACAAACGTTGACCACCCAGAAGAATATATTTAGTAGATATGTGATCATTTGAAATTATGTTCATTGTGACATGCAGCACTAGTTATGTTTTAAAATTATCATTAAGAATCCATATACCCAATACCACTGTCAAGTACACATTTGATTCACACCCAGTAAACATATAATGGGGGGTGTTACTGATATGGCTTGTAATGCCTCATTAAACTAATCTTGTAAGCACTGCTGAACTACGGCAGATAGTGCTGACGGCCGTCTGTCTCTGTCCTTCACATCAATGTGCCTCACGTTTCAGAAGGGACCATCAAGGAGCTAACTGGGGATCGAGGATCCCCACATCACCACTGGGGCCCTCATGTCCAGGAGATTCAACAGAGAAGCTCCTTTAAATGTGCCATCGAAACACCACTGCTCTGCATCACTGCTAGCACGGTTGCCTAGCAACTAGACAGCAGATGCCTGCATCCCCTCATCTTCTGAGTAAAAAATACAAGGAAAAGAAATCACACCTCTTACGTGTTTGTGCAGTACACACGATCATTTTTTTAATCATTTCGTTTGATCGTTAATCTTGATCTGAAATTTCAAACTGCATGTTGGCGGCACTGATTTTGAATGGTTATTTCTCCATCATTATTTGCATATTTAAGCCATTTCTGGGTTTGTGATTTGGAGAGTGTCTCGGGCTGAAGAATGTGGAAAAGTGGAAGAAATGCATGAAAATGCGCCGGGATACTCTCGCAGCATTTTAATAGGTTGCAGCTCGCGAGCCGACAAGTACAGACATCATTCCTCCGCTAGACAAGCGCGTGGACAGACTGCCTTTCCTCTTTAGTTAGCTTTCGCTTTTATTTTTTTCAACAATCACCTGCATTTTATTCAGCACTTTCAGAAAAGGGCAATGTCCTTTTCCCTTCTTTTGAAATCCAAACGTGCGCGTCGGAGATTTTTGATCCGGTCTTGATTATTTTCTCGGTTCCTGGAGGTGTTATTGCAATTGAAGTGTGTCATCATTTGCTCTGAACAAGAGCAGGAACATGCTCGGGGATTCAATCGAGAGATAAGGGGGCTTTTCCAACAGGCTAGACAAATATTGGGCATTTGCAAGCGTTTCATTGTGATACGGACATGTATCGCACGTTTCTGTCCTGTGTCTGCTTCATATAAGGTTGTACTATGGACTACAAGCTCTGACGTCTGCATCAGATATTTTCTGCTGCATTTCTTTAAATGTGCATCTTTTTTCCCCTGTGACTTTGAGAGGAACTTCTCCACCATCAGCAGTAGGGGATGCAGATTTCATTTTTTTTTTTCTTTCCCACCTCCAACCTTTATAGCTGAGTGGCGGAATAAATAAAACTATCACACACTGTGGAGCACCCCCTCTTTGAAGGAGCATCACTGGAGCCATGGCTTGTCCACAGCTTTGGACCTGGAAACTGCGACGACAGGTGTAGAAGAAGACTGATACTCTTCCATTTTTCCTCCCTTTTTTCATCATCATATTTTTTTATTTTCTCCATGGTTTGGATGAAGAAGACTTTCCAGCATTTTTTCCAGAAGTCCTGTCGAAGCTGAGAGATGTCTGATCTTCTGGTGTTGGTCGAGGGGGTCTCTGACCTGCACGGATTTCCATAGCTGAAGAATAACAGCTGGGACCTTTTAAATATTTTTTTTTCTTTTTCTTTTCCCCCAATCCCCCTCCCCTTTTAATTTTTATTTTAGTTTTTTTCTCCTTTTCCTGTTTCTTTTTTTATTTTAGTTTTCGCGGGGACATCACAAATGTGTGCATTGGTGCTTTGAACTTAGTCATTAATTTTGCCTTTTTTTCTCCCATCCCCTTCTTTTGGATTCTTTTTTTCTACTTATTTTTTCTTTTCTTTCTTTCTTCTTTTTAAACATCTGTTTGGAGCACGGGCGGTTGGATTACTGAAATTGAATTAACGGATTTGTGGAAATGTTGGGTCCTCAAGAAGACAAATTATGTGGAATTGTTTCTGCTCTGGCGGCCTTGTCCTTTGTCTGCTTTGCACAAAGGTAAGGAAATTAAACATATTGGTAATTATGACTGTTGGATTAAACAAATGAGGCCATATATCGGTCAAATTCAAACAGATACCCAGATGATTGGGAATCATGACTGCATAATGTTTAATAACATATTGACATTTTTAATTTTGTACGTGAATTAACAGTCGAATCTCTCTCTTTCGCTCTCTCTCTCTCTCTCTCTCTCTCTCTCTCTCTCTCTCTCTCTCTGTGTGTGTGTGTGTGTGTGTGAGAGAGAGAGAGAGAGAGAGAGAGAGAGAGAGAGAAATCGTATGTGTAAGAAACATCCTCGCATCAATTCTATAGCGCATAGGCCTATTATTGAAAACTAACCATACATTTTTATTTATAATTCGTCACAATATTCTTTTGTTTGTGTGAGTTACACATTATCCCCTTTTAAAAATCCCCACTCAGTTAAACAATTAATTAGCAATTATTTAAAATAGCATTATACGAATGTGTGTGTATGTGTGTGTGTGTGTGTGTGTGTGTGTGTGTGTGTGTGTGTAGAATATTTCTAACCATATTCTACATCCACTTGGCCTTTGCGATTTATCAATGACAACTCAGTATTCTGGCATCAGTCAAAATCAGGTCATAACAGAGCTGTGTTTTGAATCTCATACAGGCTAAGCAATATGTTGAAGCAAGACTAACGATTATTTTATTATTTAGAACGTATTCAAACATCTGTAACTATTATGTTTTTGGTCCACTGAGTGAAATACAAATATACAAATAATCAATGTTTTTCTTGTGATCTACCCCCACCCATGCCACCATGTCGCTGGCGTTAGAAGAGATCCATCATCACTCAGCCAATAAGAATAAAAACGACGACGCCTATCAGTCAATAATGGTTAATGACATGAGTTCACTTGCGATCATTGAGATGCGACGTGGCTGTGAAGCCTCTGAGGCCGAATGCACGTATCTTTTCATATTGTGTTTGTGGAACACCTGTTAGACAAATGACAAGCTTGATTATGCTATAAATATTTCTGCCTTTACTCATCACACTTCGTTTATTAATAATTTGGCAGTTGAAAAATTGAAATCAACAATGGTGGCCTAAAACCCTTCAGTTTAGACTTGTTACTACATTACTTTCAGATTAAGGGTTTTGTGTGTGTGTGTGTGCATTTCTAATCGAGAATGGCTGTCATGTGCACACTATCTGTTGTAAAAAACACAAAAATGTGGCCCTAAAAAGAGTTTTAAACCTTTAAAGACCAAGCAGGATCCCCGTGCTTTTACATATTCAGCCAAGCACATCCAAAAATTCTATATTACCCCTTCCACCCCCCATCCCCTCAAAATACATTATTAAACATGTAAAAATAGAAATTATATATATATTTTATGTATTTACATGTAACACTGACACTTGCTGTATAACATCTCAATGTATAACATTCTATACTGCACTGAAAATTATCGTATTTATTAATTATTATTCATACAGCTTTAATGACCTCATAGTAATTGAGACTGAATATTTTTGTAGAATTTGTCATAAGTCACAGCACCACACATCCATCTACAATAAACGAGCGAGGGCAACATGTTAAAATGGTCTACAATTTCATCTAAACATTCATATGCATTTTACACAAAAATGTTGATGTTGATGAAAAAAAAGAAAAGAATATGTTATCATGCATCAACTACCCATCTGTTCACAGACCCTCAGGGGTCCTGGGACCCCAAATTGAAAACCCTGGCTGAAAACTGCATGTTTGAACCAGATAAACCAAGTCATACCAGTTGTCAAAGTTTCATGTTGAACTAACCACCCATTGTTGACTACTAACAATGCGATGTTTTTGTTTATCAGCAAAAAATGTTTTTTTTTTTTTTTTTTGATTTGGAGGAGATTTCAGTAGTAAAAAAAAAGAAAAAGTAAAACAGTGATTTATTCGATGCCATATATTTATGTTAATGATTATGTGGTGGTTATATTGATAGAGATAAGCCTCTTCGGATTGGCAGCATTCAAGAAATACAAAATCTTGAATAAATACAAAATGCAGTGCAATAAAATCACTTAGGACTTCATCAAATAACATGAATGAACAAATTAGCTATGTGATGTATATTTTTCTTTAGCTGAATTTCAACAAAAAGTCCTCTCAATTCTCTCTCCTGCAGCACCTCCACCGGAAATACCGGAATATCTGTGGCCAAGACGACAGTGGACAAATTGCTGAAGGGGTATGACATCCGCCTTCGGCCAGACTTTGGAGGTACACGTGATTCTTTTTTAGAAATCTTAAATCCTTACCAGTCACTGATGAAGCATTCACTTATCTGGAGCATACGATATCACTGACTGACGCAGTACATTCATAGTCATGCAATGTCTCCTTGTGTAGGAAAGCTTTCAAAACTTTGTGCTTTAAACACACACACACACACACACACACACATATATATATATATTAAGACTAAGTTTACTACCCCTGGTATCATGTCAAGACTAAATCTGACAGTATGAAGGCAGACATTTTCTAGAAACAGCTGAAACATCTCATGGTTTATTAGCATCAATCTCAAGGTTAGGCAGTACTAAAAGAAAACAAGGAACTGTCTGTGATGGAAAGGCACTTTGTGCTCTTGCATCCTGTATGCCCACAAATCCCCACCGCCTCCTGTAAAAAAAGTTGTGTAGGTTCAGTTTTCACAAAGGCTGAGCACACAGTTTTAGGTTGCTATTCATGGTCCATATTTCTGCACACGTTTACATTGTTGAAGGACAACGAGATGCTTTCGAAACAACAAAGTCTGTGAAAATTTTGTTTCACCACACCCAGAAGTCCGCTTGTCTGGCTATTCATCCCAAGTCTTGTGTTTGTCTGCTGATATTGCAAAGGGACTATAGATTTGCTGCAGAATGTACTTTTCAATTCAGTCCCTCAGCAAATTGCTTGTATTTCAACAAAGAAGCAAGTCTATCTATCTATCTATCTATCTATCTATCTGTCTATCTATCTATCTATCTATCTATCTATCTATCTATCTATCTATCTATCTATCTATCTATCTATCTATCTATCTATCTATCTATCTATCTATCTATCTGTCAATGTATATCCTCTCATATTCTCTCAAAATGCATTTATATACCATAGAGCCTTTTTTTGGTAGAAATTATGAGTTTGATATAGAATTCCATGCTGCATCATTGTCTGATTTGCAGTATTTTAGGGCACATTGAGACATTTGAGATTTTAAACACGTTCTATGTTCTCTTAAAAAAAATAAACTAGGTAGATTACTTATAAATTGTAGTCCATTACTCATTCCAAATTACACAACGGAAAAAAAAGTAGTTAGTTACGTGATCCAGTACATTGCACATTTTAGGTAATATCACTGGACTACTATTAGATTACTTTTAGATTACTTTTGACCTAATTCGTTTATCCCTTTGATTTAAATAGGATCATCTTGTACTATGTTGATATAAAAATACAAAGAGAAGATATATGACCCTGGACCACAAAAGCAGTCATAAGAAGCATAGGTATATTTGTAGCAATAGCCAACAATACATTGCATGGATTTTTCTTTTTTTGACAAAAAACATTAGGATATTAAGTAAAGATCATGTTAGATGAATATATTTATTACATTTCCTACGTAAATATATCTAAATTTAATTTTTGATTAGTAATATGCATTGCTAAGAACTTCATTTGGACAACTTTAAAGATGATTTTTCTCAATATTTAGATTTTTTTGCATCCTCAGATTCCAGATTTCCAAATTGACAGCCAAATATTGTCATATCCTAACAAACCATACATCAACAGAAAGCTTGTGTATTTATATTGTAAATCTTGATTTCAAACAGTTGACCCTTATTACTGGTTTTGTTGTCCAGGGTCACATATATTGCATGAAACTTGCAAGGTTTCCCGAACTGGGGTTTGTAAAAGAACAGCAAGGGGAGTTATGAGTTTAATGCAAAACTAATAATTAATTAAATGTCATCAATCAAATTAAAACACTTTCCAAAAAGATAAAATGTCATATTAGATAGTTTATTGCTATTTTGTCAATAATATTTAATCTATAAAAAAATAGAGTATTTAAAATGTAATCTAATAACAAGTACTAATTTTAAAATCCAGATTACATGTTATCAGTTACTAACTGTTGCTGCTCTTCGACTCCATTTGTAGAACACACATAGAATTTTCAATCATCTGGTCAGCAGTGATGGCCCCTCCACAGAGCACTGATGCGAGGTCAGTTACCCTGCAGCGCTGCACGCTTGTATTGGATGCAGCATCCGCTCTGATGGAGCCTAGGGAACTGTAGTCTATCACATCCTTATAATTCCATCATCAGTCAGAGCCCAAGACTCCTGACACAACTGCTGACCAACTTCAGCTTTGGAGTGCCGTGCATTTTAATTGGACCCAGACCGCAGCTACGCTAGCCAGCGAGAGAGGGAGAGAGGGCAGAGAGGATGGAGATGGAGAGAAAGAAAGAGGCCAGTTAGGTGGTCGAGAAACCAGGCCGTCCTAAAAGAGCTTCATCTCTTTATGCCGGCTAGAGGGATAGCCGCGGGGTTTGGTTGTGGTGTATTTGTGTGTGAAGTCGCACCACACCACACATAAATGCAAAGCCTGCTTACGCATGTGATCATACATGGATTCACACACACATACAAAGAGTTGTTCAACTTTAGTAAGCTGTGTTATAGCGCATAATAATAATAATAATAATAATAATGCTGTTAACGAAATATCCACAATTCAGTTGAACAAGCTTCAAAATGTGCTGAAATAGCATTGCACCATGCATTTATTTTGATCATTTTTTTATTTTTATTTTTTTATTTAAGTGGAAATGCCTTATTAGAAATTGTACTGTACTTTACTAATTTGCTGACATTCATAGTTCATTTTAAAAAATTACATTTCGACCTATTTAGCAGACTTGATTTGAAGATTAATAATTCTCCAAATACTATAAATGTACTGATTATAATAATTATTACGTACAGTTTGGATATTTAGTAAACGTTCTTATATGTACCTCAAACACAATCAGTGTCCATATTATGCTCATTTACAAGTTCGTGATTTTAATTTTGCAGTCAACGAGAAGGCATTTACATTAATTAGAAATATAAAACACATAATTTATATTTGACTGTATATTGCTGCTGCACCTCTTTAACTCCCATTGGAGTGGACTTAATATGCACAAACAGCAATATCACACAATAAAGCATTACATGTATTATAATCATTTCTAGTGCATTTTAATATTAGGTGTTCTGTCTGAGGCTGAGACTAACATGTTTATGGCAGTTAAAGTCTTCCCATTGTAGCCATTCTCACCCTGTTCATGTTCATTGTTTCAGCAGCAGTAGATGATGAGTCATTTTATTCAGCCTTGCTTGACACTCGAAGACGTTACCTTTTAATGTTTGCATTGCAGTTATTGGCTTTGACTCCAGCTCTCAATAAATAGCCCATAGATGTGGTGCACAGTCCGAGCAGAACTCAAATTGCATTTTGTGTTTGAGCGCGATACGACTTTCAAAGCATCTATGCAACCATAGGAAGTGGAGACCATATTTGATGCTGATGGTGTTTATGGTGAAATATGCCAATCTACTTGTAATCATTATCATAATCATTGCTCAGGAGGTATTTGGACAACATTCTGCCGTTTAAAATGTCAGAGACATATTTTAAGGATTAGGTACGCTGAATGGTTTGATTGTCACTGGATTTGAGCTTTGTTCCAAAACCAAAAGGCAGTTCAACCAGCCTGATCGCATGACTTCGTATGACCTCATTTGTACAAATTCATACGATTTGTGTTGAATTGTACGTATTTTACAAGTTACGAATGACCTACACCTAACCCCGCCCCTAAACCTACCCGTCACTGGGGTCTAGACAAATCATACAAAATCATATGAGTGAGGTTGTACAAATGTGTAAGAATTAGCCACCTCATAAAATACGTACAAATTGGTCGTGAGATAGTGTTGGTTCAACAGTAGCACATTGCTAATTTTATATTAGCTAAACAATAGTCTTTAAATAAATAAATAACCAAATGTGGAAAAAAATACTTTATTTCTATATATATATTTAAAAAAATAATTCACAAAGGATAAACACAGTACTTTAGTAATACAGTACTGTAGCTTTAGTATATTATATGACGATGATTAGAATTGTTAAAATCATTAGATGCTGATTTTTTGGGACCTAAACCTGGTCATATTGAACCTGCTGGTCAGTAAAGGTGTCCTCGAAGGTCTTCGCCCGTCAATGTGTTGTCCCATCCAATCAACATGTAAACACCACATCCAATTTCAATTATAGGGCAATTAAATAGTGGCTTATTCATACGAATTTGTACGACCTCACTCGTATGATTTTATACGACCCCAGTGACGGTTAGGTTTAGGGGCAGGGTTAGGTGTAGGTAATTCGTACAAATTCATACGAATTCTGCAACTCGTAAAATACGTACGATTTGGCAACAATCGTATTAATTTGTACGATTGTGGTCGTACAAATTGTTACGAATAAGCCACCTTGTGAAAAATGTACGAATTGCCATGAGATTGGGTTGGGTTGGCTGCATCAAAAACTAACTGTTACTCTCTATTGTACCTGATACCTGTTTTTTTTTTTTTTTTTTTTGCACATTTTTCCATTATTAGGTAATCTGTATACAATCAGCTGGCTATTATTTTGAAATAAACTCATTTAGGGTGATACGAATAATTCTGCAAATCCTGAAACCACGTCTGGGTTTATTTTGCGATCGTGGCCTGCAGTGTGAATATTCCTCTGGAATAAAATGACAGTGGAAACTGATCCTTTTGCTTCATTCAGATAAAACAGACTTCGTCATTGTCTAGAAGAAGAAGACAGTGGATTAATTACAGCCCGTGCTGGCCTTATTTACAACCTCAATAATCAAGGCGGCCTCTGAAGGTCTCTGAAGACTTTGAATTTATGAGATTGCGGTTTCTCATTTCAAGTCATCCTCTCTAACAAAAGATACCTTCATGTTCTCAGGTCTGGTTCAGTCCGGCTGTGTCGCCAGGGCCGGTTTATGTGCTGCTCATAAAAAACATGCTGAAAGTTTAATCAACAGAATGGAACATGAATACAGTTGCCTAGATACGCAACATGTCACACCCGAGGCCATAAATCAACTGCATGTTGTTGTTATCTCTCTCTCTCTCTCTCTCTCTCTCTCTCTCTCTCGCAACAGAAACTGTTCTTTCATTTCAATAATGATAATTATTATATTCATACTAGGGAAATTAAAATTGCTCAAAACTGATCTTCCTCACTTATCTAAAATATTATAATATTACACATATTATGAATGTTATTAAAACATGATTAACTACATTTGAGAGAGTTTAAGATAACTGCACTTGGCTGTATAGCTGTGTTTTCAATACAGTGCGACACAGAACTTCCCAACACAAAAATGCATCCATCCATATTCCATACAAGGATTAATGGAGCCTACAGTACATAATAATAATAATAAAAATAATAATAATAACAAGCCTTTGCTGACTGAGTGATGAGGTATGTAAGGTATTTATGGTATTTTCAGTATGTAAATTATTAATGTATACAATCTAACATAATATAAATGTGTTTGTTAAAAATGAAACAATTTTATTCACTCTCACATGCATGGTTTCATTTTTCCAGTTCATATGTGTGAAGATCAACACAGCATTTACCTGTGTGTGTTTAGATTACGTAAGCAGTTCATGCTTCGCGGCACCCCTCCAGACATGCATCCACCCACACACAGGGCATTCTGACAGAACAGGCTCCTGTCAATGTGTCTGTATCACAGCATGATTTGACTGAGATTTCTGTTACAATCTGCCTGCACAGAAAAGTTCAGATGGAAAGTGTGTATCTCAATTAACCACATTTCTCTTTAGCTGTGACATGGCAACTATTAATGCAAACAGCAGGGTTACCGATGCAACACAGATACTGCAAGAATGCCTTAGTGGGAAAAAAGTACAAATTTGTATTATTTTGAAAAGAGTACTTATTACACAAAATAATACGCTTTAAAATAATAAGTGCAAAATTAATTAAATGCAATTAGTGCGTGTTTTTACCCAATTAAGGTCCCACTTTATATTAGGGGGTCTGAACTATTATGTAATTACATTTAAATTTATAATTTGATGCAATGCACTTATTGTGTGCATACATGTTTATGCAACTGTTGACTCATCCCTTACACCTTAACCCACCACCCTACCCAAACCTGTCCCTAACCTTACCCGTATCCCACCTCAACAGCAGCAAAAGTTTTTTTTCTCAATACAATATGAACACTTTAAGTACATTGCACTGTGTAAGTACATGGTAGTAAAGGCCACCTAATATAAATTGGGACCGTATCTTTATATTACATTTCAGAATTACTTCGGTCTTTGAGATGGTTAAATTGTACTGTTGTATGTAGTGACAAGCATTACGATATACTGTAAAGTCATTTCTATTGATTTTTCTATGTTATGTATTTAAATATATTTATAATTACTAATTTGTAATGGTGAAGTTGCAATTTAGTACATTTAAAATATATCACTCTTTAAAATAATGTAAAATAGCATGCTATAATTAAAATAAGCGCTTTAGATGTGCTTCAGCGTTTTGGTCAAGACTTCAAAATAAGTGTACTTTAAAATCTTATGAAATCATGCTTTAAAACGCAACAATATGTCTTTAAAAGTGTACTTAGGTGTGTTCATTTCATTAAAACGTTCAAAACGAAGATTTCCAAACCTTGAACGGATGCCAGAGCAGTCCAGGTAACTTATGGACCATGCTCCAAGTCTTCACAAGTCATATAATGTCTACAGACCAAAACTGAAGTTATGTCATAACAATCCATCCACTGTAGCTCTTAAATTTAATTTGCTTTTGTGTTTATTCAGATATGGTGTGCAAATTTTAATATGTGGATATAAAATATAAACCCCACATCAGATTACTGTTACACACATTATGCTAGATTACCTCTGTCAGTCTCCCTGGTGCTTCAGTTTCATACGAAAAAGAGGGGTGCCCTGCTCCCTGAAGAGTAAGGTCTGTAGTCTAAGAGAGAGACCATTGAAATGAAACTATGAACTGAAGACCGCTAATTACATTATCTTTGAGGAGCTCACCATTTTGCCCAAGATGTAAGTGGCCCCCATGGACTGCAGGAAATCTAATAAAAAGCAGTGGCCTGTAAATTGTTGCAGTAAGTGTTTTTCCTGTGCTGGGTTATCGGCATCTCCTTCAACTTTAGTACTATAGGCAATGCTTTAAAAGCTTTGTTACATCAACACTTTGTAAATTAGCTCAGAATTTGAGGAAATGCCATGAAACTATTGAATATGTGTTATAAATATGTAATAAACATGTAATAGTACATTTATAAAGCATGTATAGCTGCTCAGTATCATAATGCAGAGAAAACTCAAAAGCCATTTTCTCCTAAACTAAATTGAATCATAAGCATTTCAAACAGAAAGGATGAAAACCATGAAAATAGATTAGATTAATGGTGCATCTTCTGTTAAAGTGGCCATCTTCTATTGATGCAAACATATAGGATTTCTAACTCAAGTGCTATGTGGAACCACATCTCACACGTACATTTACATCACAGGGCCAATATATAATCCAAATGGTTGCCAAGTCCTAGACAAATAGCAGTGCAGAGTAGCCAGAGGGCAGACCATCTCGTTAACAATGTGATTTACTATCCCCGACCTTAGACAACAGTGTGTGTGTGTGTGAGTTTGATGATATGTAGTCACTCTGATGGAACGAGCAAGCTGACACTTCTTCAAGCTTAATGCATTGCTTTGCATTACATGCAACTGTCACATGCAAGGTGCTGTGGATAAATCTTAACTTGAGAGCATGTTTATGTCTGTATGGTGTCTTAACACAGGCTAGAATGTTACTGTGATGGAAAATTTTCTGAGGCTTGTGTCAGAAAATGACATAAAGTTGCCTAACAAACACATCTGACAAAATGGAGGATGTAGTGCTAGTCAACTAGAATTTATTCTGGGGGGTAGGGCATTGGAAATATGTCAAAGCATATTCACTGGCTCCTACAAAATGCCAGGAAAAGGGACAAACATGTGTCCGCTGTGTTTGAACTCCCCCAATGTCAGGAAAAGGGGAGCTATCATGCTGTTGTTTTGCAGACAGGGTGCAAAAGAGAGAACTTGGCTAGCAACCGTCTCCTACCCTTCCAGTTTGAGCCCCTCACTCTGGAGACAGCACTTTACAGTAAATCTAGCTGTCATCGCCTCTAAAATGAGTTTTATGGTCTCAGATCCCGCCGTTAACAAAGCTTGAAATGGTGGCGACACATCCATAAAGCTGTGAACATGGACCCTTTTCCCTCAAGAATGAGGCTACTCTAGGCCTTTGGTTTTTGCTATGTATCTTAAAATTAAACCAGGTTTGGAGTTACCACATAGATGCATTGCTGTTCTCTGCAGATGAATTACATTTTTAGTGGTTTTTGCTTAGGCAATAATAATATGCACCACTATTACCATTTTATTTTCAAATCCGAGCAAACCTCAAAACTTAAATAGTTTTAGTTGTTTTCTTGTTATGCTGGCAAAGTCTTTTATTACTCAATGCTATATTTACCATCAGACATACAGTAGATAATGTATCCCACATATAAAAATACAATGTGTTGCGAGCAGTGTTCAGCATGTGATCATTCAGAAAATGACAATTCACTGCAATTTCTAGCTGAAATGAACACTCATGGCAATAAAACACCAACAACTTTCATTCCTTATCACACAAATTTTGATTACAGTGGCAGACTTTTGATTAATAAAGACTTTGTACAGTTCACCTTGTACAAATCAGGCAAAATTGCAACCTTATAAAATGATGATTTCCCATGACAATGGCTTGAAAATGTTGTAGTTGGCTTTAGTTTTTAGTTTAGCAGGGTTTAGTGTAGATGGACACTTCATTTCCAAACTGCTGCAATACATTTGTAGATTCACATTTGTCTTTTTTGGATGGAACTGAACATGCTTTTAGTGCTGCTCGCTGGATATTTGTCGCAGAGAAATGTCATTTTGCAGAAATGTTTTTCAGATGAACCTGGGTTGCATTTTCTTTTGTGTGTGAAACACAAAATAAGATATTTTAAGACACATTCTCCAATCATCTCCTTTTGTCTTCCACAGAAGAAAGTCAGGAATTGAAATGGTTTGAAAATTCTTTTATCATTTACTCACCTTCATTTTGGGATGAACTATCCCTTTAACATATCTGTCCACCTGAGGCAACCTGCTCTACCTAGAGTAAAATACAATAAAATATTCTTCAAAAATACTATTTTTAGTATCTTTCTTGTCTGAGAGCACGTGAATGATACCTCAAACCATGCGACTTGTTAGATACCAGACTTATTTTTGCCTCCCAGACAATAAAACTGGCAAAACTGTTCCACAGACATAAACTGAAGGAGACAACCAAGCTAAATTTAAATTCCAGATTTATGGGTGGGTTTAATTTTTTGATTCAATAAGCAATCATATACAGTAGCAGCCACTTGACAATGACATAGAACATAGAAGCACGTTGAAATACTGTGTTATGTTGTACATTACATCATGTTGCTGCAGTGGGTTTGCTCCCACCAAAGGTTTAGGTTGTCATGGACACCCGTGCATTCTCTAAATAGTTTGCTAACACACCGCCATCTTGCAGACGCTGGCTTCCCTGAGGTCAGGCTAAATGGCTAGTGGTCGGCGACTAGCCATTAATGTCTGGCAGTAATTATTTTACTCTTCTGTGCTAAATGTGTCATGCTTTATAGTTCTAAACAACTACTTCTTATAGAATCAGCATCACAAGTTAAATGACTTTTTTGGAAACATTGATTGGCATGTGCTATAGATGTGTTCAACCATAGTGTTGCTCACAGAGGAGACACAGGTTGAAATCTGTGCTGTGTCTTGTCTTGTAAAAAGAAAGTAAATGTTATTGAGACAATTTATAGGGTGAATGCCAGACATTTTCACTTGACACCCTCATCAATACTTATGAATGAAAATAAAATAACTATTGAATAAAAATGTTTGTTATTTTATGTGTTTTTTATTTCATTTGAATTGATTGTTGGGGTGAATCATGACCTGGACACGTTTTTGTGAGATTCACTCAAGTGTGCCACACACATCTTGATAAGTTTAGCCAAAACCTTTGTATCCCCATCTGCTGTCTGGTATCGGTTATTAACCCCGCCCTCTCCATGTTAATGAATGGGGCATAAGCCAAAAAAAATAAAAAATCTAATTACACTTCAAATATATTTTCCAAAAGATCGTTTCCATTAATTTAGCTAGTTCCTCTCAAACTGATCTATGTTCAAGTGTTTGTTTTTCTTATACGTTTGATTTTAATAAGTTATTTTATGCTATAAAAATGGGGTGTGGTGTCATGATTGTAAGCTCTGAATGAATCATTAGTGAGCAGACTCTGGCTCCAAATGAATCGCTGCTGCGCAGAACCGGGCTCTAAAAGATTCACTACTGCGCAGACTCTGGCTCTAAATGAATCACTGCTGCGCAGACTCCGGCTCTAAAAGATTCACTACTGCACAGACTCTGGCTCTAAATGAATCACTGCTGCGCAGACTCTGGCTCTAAATGAATCACTACTGCACAGACTCTGGCTCTAAATGAATCACTACTGCACAGACTCCGGCTCTAAAAGATTCACTACTGCACAGACTCTGGCTCTAAATGATTCACTACTGCACAGACTCTGGCTCTAAATGAATCACTACTGCACAGACTCTGGCTCTAAATGATTCACTGCTGCGCAGACTCTGGCTCTAAATGATTCACTGCTGCGCAGACTCTGGCTCTAAATGAATCACTGCTGCGCAGACTCTGGCTCTCAATGATTCACTACTGCACAGACTCCGGCTCTAAAAGATTCACTACTGCACAGACTCTGGCTCTAAATGATTCACTACTGCACAGACTCCGGCTCTAAATGAATCACTGCTGCGCAGACTCTGGCTCTAAATTAATCACTGCTGCGCAGACTCTGGCTCTAAATGATTCACTACTGCACAGACTCTGGCTCTAAATGAATCACTGCTGCGCAGACTCTGGCTCTAAATTAATCACTGCTGCGCAGACTCTGGCTCTAAATGATTCACTACTGCACAGACTCTGGCTCTAAATGAATCACTGCTGCGCAGACTCTGGCTCTCAATGATTCACTACTGCACAGACTCTGGCTCTAAATGAATCACTGCTGCGCAGACTCTGGCTCTCAATGAATCACTGCTGCGCAGACTCTGGCTCTAAATTAATCACTGCTGTGCAGACTCTGGCTCTAAATGATTCACTACTGCACAGACTCTGGCTCTAAATGAATCACTGCTGCGCAGACTCTGGCTCTAAATTAATCACTGCTGCGCAGACTCTGGCTCTAAATGATTCACTACTGCACAGACTCTGGCTCTAAATGAATCACTGCTGCGCAGACTCTGGCTCTAAATTAATCACTGCTGCGCAGACTCTGGCTCTAAATGATTCACTACTGCACAGACTCCGGCTCTAAATGAATCACTGCTGCGCAGACTCCGGCTCTAAATTAATCACTGCTGCGCAGACTCTGGCTCTAAATGATTCACTACTGCACAGACTCTGGCTCTAAATGAATCACTGCTGCGCAGACTCTGGCTCTCAATGATTCACTACTGCACAGACTCCGGCTCTAAAAGATTCACTACTGCACAGACTCTGGCTCTAAATGAATCACTGCTGCGCAGACCCGGGCTCCAAATGACGTCATTGGAGCAAGATGACAGTGGCTATACTGGGACATGTTGGCTACACTTTCTAAGGAAGTGGAGACATGTCTTATTTACCCCATTATCCACATGATGCCCACGTAGTCCAGTTATATTCCAGTAGAAAATGAGCTCATCCTGAGAAAAGAGATACTAGTGATAAAATGCAAAGACCCCCCAAACAGTTAAGTTATGGGTGTGATAAACCCTCATGACTCAAAGTGTTCTGCGACCACACTGTGCCTCACAGGGGACACACTCCCATATCCAAGGACAACTGCACACCGCAAAATCTCCCCTAATTGCTGACATCTCTCCCAGCTGGCATAAAGTCTCTTAATTAATAATGAATACACCTACAATGCTCCAGCTAGTTTCCCTATTAATTAACTTAACTCCTGCAAGCAGCCACACAGCTTCTCTCCCATGTGCCGATGCTTAAAAGAAAAGGGGCCTTTTTGGCGTGTGTGGGCTGAACACGCATCAACGCTGGATGCAAAAGTAGCGCGCATTCAGCACAAAAGTGCAGCATTGTCAGAGTGGGGCGATAAATGGACGAGCACTGCACAAATGATCTCTATCCCGATGAGTAGAGAATGCCTTCTGATTTATGGGGAGAGAGCCGGTCGAACAGAAAATGCTTGAGGAGGCTGTTCCTTTCGCATCCTGTCTCGCTGCAGTCCTCTTTTACTAGAGGAACGTGCTTTGTATGTGCGTGTTTGCCGGTTATGCTTGGAAGGAGAATGAAGAGGCCTATTAGCAGGCACGTAAGCATAGAAAGCACACTTCATTGTTCTCCTACAAACCACATGTTTTTGCAGCTATGACGAGACAGGCTGCAGGTGAAGACGCACATCCCCACGGGACCCTCTTCGCACCCCCGGTGATGGATGGGCAAGACTAGTCCTTGGGAGTCAGGAGGGATCTGTCAAGGACAGGATACGGCCCTGTGATTGTCTCAGATAAATACACAGTGAAAGACATGTCATTTATCGCAGGGCCTGAGATGGATGCGACTGGCTCAGTGGCCAGGAAACATGTTTGAAAACCCATTTCATTATTATACCTCAAAAGAGCCATCGGGAACCATTGACCTTCCGGATTATGTTAGAACAACTGACTCGCTGTCGAACACTCAGAATGCTAAATGCTCATTTGCCCTTCTTTTAAGATTATCACTACTTTGTATTTATGTCCAATGGTGTATAATTAATAAATAATATGCTATGTGTAAGTTAATACAGTAATGCATTTTAGATGCAATATTGCCAATATCAACTGTAAAATAATTCTGTTGAAAACAATGAAAGTAATTCCAAAAAAATCACAGCAAAACTCAAAGTGAAGACAAAAAAATATAAAGTCTATGCAATAAATACAAGGAAATGCATTTTGTTCATCTAAATGCCACTTTAGATGCAGCTTTGCAGTGCAAAGGTGGATTTTGATTGATACTGATTTTATTTGATTTGTAACATTCCAAATCAATGGTATTCTATTATTGTAACTGTATCCTAGTGCCCTATTATTCTAATTGCATTTATTGAAGAAATTTTAGCATTTTTACATAAAAGTTTTGGAATTGTTTTTAAATGTTTACCCTGGCTTCACTGAATTCTGCAAAGTGCCCTCTTTTTTGTGTTTTAGAAATGGCCACCCTGTTCAACATGGACTCTTTTCAAAATGTACCTCGTTTCCCTGACTATGCAGACACAAATGTAAATGTCGATTTACCTGCAAATTGTAACACTTTTTAAGTGTCCTGAATTTATGGGATTATAAATGTATGAAGGCTATTTTTTGGTCACCATTAGCTTAGTTCTTAAACCATAACCTCAAAACCATCTTTCCAATGAACAGTCCCTACTACTATAATGACTGCATTATTACACAGCTTATTTCTTTGGATATACTGTGTTTTGTTTGAAATAAATCGGAAAAAGCTAAGTATAGTCCTGAAAGTCTTCTGCAGGTTGACGCAGTTCGGCTAGGTGTTTCTTCTTCTTGCTGATGTGTGTTTCTGCAAATGTGCAGAGCCATATGGCTGCTTGCTGACTTTCGTAAAACTTGCAGAACTGTACACATTTATCTCTTTGTTCTGGGCTCTGAGTCTGTAGAGCGCTTTCATTCATCAAAGTCTGTCAGTATCACAAAGTTGTTTTGTTTGCAACAGATACACAAATTACCTCTCCAAATGTCCATTAATGCTGAAGTACTATTAAGTAAAGAAAATAATTGAAACTGTACGGAAAAAAAGCCAAAATATATAAAGTGATGACCTTTTTTTTTTTTTTTTTAAATCAATACATGTAACACTTTCTACAAATTGAGTACAAAACAGGGACTTCAAAAAATTTGGTTTAAGCTCAAATAATTTTAAGCTTTTTTTATTTCCGTCTTAATTTTTTTTTTTTTTTTTTTTTTTGCGTTCTTACAAAAATAATGAAAACTCATGTTTTGTGTGATTTTGTTCTACCAATAGACTCTAAATGAAATGTCTGTTATCAGCCTGCTGTATAGTTAGTGTTCTTTTTTAGTGTAGGTGATTCCTATGACTACTTTAGCATAATAAATACGCTGTTAGTTGTGACTCACCACATCCAGAGACTTTTAAATGTCAACAATGTGTTAATAGCTATAAATGTCAGGTAGAGGAATACATAAGTGTTCTCCTTTCACCCTGGCACATGCGAACGCTTCATGTTTTAAACATGTGCCTGGAACGTCTCTTCCTATATGTGTCCAATCCTCAGTGTTCCATCTCTAATAATGTATGTTCCCCCTCTGACAAAAGGACACGGTGCCAACGTTAAGCCATTCATGAGAGGGAAAAATGAAGCATATTGAATACAATATATGAAAAGCACAGTGTCTCTCGTTGCAATGTAAGAGTGACAATGCCGCCTTGTTGCTATGGAACCCCTCTGTTGCTAAGCAATGAGTTGATGATTAGAATATTGAATCGGGTGGAAGAGTGGTATTTTCTTCGCCACTCTATTTCTCCATGTATGGTGCTGTGCGTGACTGCGTTGATGAACGGCATGAAGGCCTGTGCTTACTCTAATTCACATGCAATTGCAAACGTTTATGTATAAAATGCTTAGAAATGTATTAATATAGTATTTATAGGAAAATCTATGTCTATCTTTCTATCTATCTGTATATATATGTATACACACACACTCGTTTGTTTTTTGTGAAAAGTGGGGACATCCCATAATGGTTTTTATTCTGTACAAACTGTATATTTTATGGCCCTACACCTAACCCTACCCCTCACAGGAAACTTTGTGCATTTTTACTTTCTCAAAAAACTCATTCTGTTTGATTTATAAGTGTTTTGAAAAATGGGGACATGGGTTATGTCCTCATAAGTCACCCTCTCCTTGTAATACCCGTGTCATACCCATGTCATTATACAGAGATGTGTCCTGATATGTCACAAAAACAAGAGCACACACACACACTTCAGTCCTAAAGCACTGACATCTTTGCTTCACAGCAAATGCAGAAAGATGTAATAGCCCTGCAATACCCTTTAGCTTCAATAGAGGGTGCTGTAAGGCTCCTCAAATAGTCTTACCTATGGTAAGGGACTCCTGAACCATAGGTATGTGTTTGTTTAGCACAAACGGAGACATATTTATATTATGCTCCGTTATGCCGTGAGAGCTCATCAACTTCTGAACTAATTGGGGCGATACATTCTTGGCAGTCCGCTGTTATGCCGAAGACTTGCGGCTATACATCATCCAGATCGACTGCTGTGAGCTTCCTTCACCCCCCACCAGTAAGCACTTTCAGCTCTCTCCTAAGGAAAGGGGTTCAACACAAACGCTAGACATTACCGTCATCATTACCTGCAGGAGAGATACATCGCTGTGTCAGTGAAAACCTGCTTAGGGAGAAAGCAGTGACCCATGAGAATACAGCCCGGGACGCAGCATCCTTGGCACTTGTGTTCCGTCAGAACTGCTATTTTGGCTGTTTCTACCCGTTTTTCTCTTTTTTTGCTGTGTCGGGGCCTGGCTCCATGTGATCTGGCCTTGGTTTAGCCAAACAAAGGCATTGGGGGAGAAAAGTAGTCTTTTGAATGGAGATAGCTTCTCTAGAGAAGCCACCTGCCTTACATTTGTCATTTAAATATGTATACAGATGATGGTGCCATCTGTTAGAGCAGTTGGAGAGGGACAAATTGGTGGAAATGCACTGAATTCCTGAGGCGGCGGAAAGAAAGAAAGAAAGGGGGATGTACAGGTGCCACAGAGCATTAACCAAATACATCCAATATTCAAAAGGAGCAATGCCATTTTATTTTGTGTTCTCTGTGTTTCTTTAGACAAAGCTTTGCATCATGCGGTTTCATTTAAATGGCATTATATGCTGTCGAAATGCATTCCTGATGAATGACATTTTTACTTTCTATTATCAAATCAGAGGAAATATTCCCAGATCAGTGCAACTTAACTCAGTCACACAGAATGTGTGGGATAATGTTTTTTTTTTTTTCTTTTACTCGTGAGAAGCTTCACCTACAGGACCTACATCATTCACACAAAAACAGAATTTGCCTTAGAAGTAGACCAGCCATTTTTAGGCAACTATGATGGCTAACATGCGCAGCACTTATGATCGGACTAGTAGGAGAGTAGGCCAAAATAGTCTTTATCTGTTACAGGGCAGCATTCTCCAATCTTCCTTTGTTTCATGGAAGCCCGGGTCCAAAATATTTAGCGGCAGGAGCGTGCGGAAGATTTCAGGCTTCACTGTTTATAACTAGCCAATGAATGTACTTTGACATCTCCTGGGAAAATTCTTGCTGGTTGCCTTCACAAAGCGCACAGGAAAATAGCTCCATTTTTTCCTTTGCTCCGCAAGCGCTGTTTCTCTCTCTTTCTCTCCCTTTTCTGATTTTATGAGTTGTGGTGAGAGAGTAAAGGAACTGCGGGCATTTAAGAGTGAGGCGGGACGTCGTGCAAACATGTCAGCAGTCAAAAGATGGGGGGTGAAAAGTACCACTGCACAAAGAAGATGGAGAGGATACACAGAGAGATGGAAGACTGCACTCTCAGTCAAGTGCTCAGTTAGTAAATATTTCAAAACTGCGGTCGAAAGAACCATGCTTTTTTCTTTCTTTCTTTCTACAGTGCGTCCGGATGACATCTTAGAGATATTTTTAAGACAGCACAGAAGATGGATGACAAACAAAGGAAATCTCAGAAAATATACTGTAAAAAAATAAATATGAAACACTTTAAGGAAAAGTAAAATGTACAAAAAAAGTTTATATTTGCATAATTTTTTATAATATTGAATAGGGGAACAAACAACTGATTTCCTTATGAATCTATCATATATGAATATGTCAAGGAGATCATTGGGATGTTCTTAACCTTCTTCTTCTAATTCATTGGTGAATGTTAGTCCAAATATATTATTGATTGATTGATTGAGTAATTCATTAATTTTTATTTTATTAATTTTTTTTTAATTTGTAGTCTTAAAAATGGAATCAATTTATCTGTCTCTGGCATGATTTTTTCCCCCTATAAATACTACAAAAAAAAAAAAAAAAAAAAAAAAAAAAAAAAAATGTATATATATAATTTATTTATTTATTTTTGCTGTATCAACCAGTGGTTTTGTTGACTGACGATGGCAAAATGATTCAGCAATAAAGAATAAGGCCCATTTAACATTCACATTGTACTGGTTGTAAATGTTTCCCAAGCTTTGACTAATCCCTCTCCATTAAGGCAAATGCCATATTTAGTAAAATAGTCAAGCAGAGTTTTTGAAGTAGATGTATTTATGTGCAAAGGTTTAATATTTAAAACCTCGGATTGCTGTGCTTACGTTTAAAAAACAATTCCCAATTTATATATGAACCTATCAAAGGAAGGCATATTAGCACGTTTCCATTACAGATTTGTAACGTATGTGTTACTTGTAAAAGTATTGTGAAATGACATAATTTCCATTAACCAATGTTATGCGAATAAAACAAAATCTTTTGCCACTCGCGATAAATCATGGCAACGGGTTTTGGAGGGATTTTGACAGATATTGGCTATATTTATTCAAAGGAGGCGTATGCCTGTATCTTTACAGAAGCTGCACAGATAGAAAAAACATTTCCATTGCAATTTAGCAAATTATACCTTTTCCGCATTGCCTGAAAAACCACCTCATGCAAGCATGAAAACTTTTTTTTTTAACAATATTTGGGAGTTTTTGTAAAAATGAATGTTTCCAATAGGTGTATTTTCAATTGGCAAGCTCAATTTGCGTAATTTGAAGGGTAATGGAAAAATGGCTACTATTTGAGATAAATGCTTTGGATAAATAATGAATGTCATGACTAAATCTGGCCCATTGTCATGCATTTTTTTTTTATTGTAGCTTTGTGGTCTATGCTTTCTTCTATTTTTGTGGAGCCTTTTGGAACACAGGCGTTCTCACTTGCACCCACAAAAAAGGCAAACTCCGCCAATGTTTACAAGATTGTTTGTCTCATAATAGTCTCAGTCTCAGACCGCACACCCACAGCTGTTCACTGACCGTCTGATGCATATAGCACACAGAACTGGAAAGCTTTTTTCTTCTTTTTTGGCAAGCAATATTCTGATTAGTGAGCTTTATAAAACTTATAGAGTAAGAGCTCAGAATGAAGAATGTTTGGAAACATGTTCAGGGTCGATACAATGAGAACAGAAGGAAATAATCACTGGGAAGTTTACCACTTAAGTGTCTTTTGGAAGCACTTAGTATCAAATGAAATACAGTAGATATCCACAAGTTGATGTGTATTTGGCTTTCTTGTGTCTGTGAAAAGGTCTCGTTTTGTTACTCATTGTAGATACACTTCTTATGATGTTGCCACAATGCACCGATGTTGTCATTGCCTAATCTTGTCTCTCTCTTTGTTTTTCTTTTTCTTCAGGTCCTCCAGTCATCGTGGGAATGAGTATAAATATTGCCAGTATTGACTCCATTTCAGAAGTCAACATGGTTAGTAACATTAATTTGGCTTTATTCATTGTGATTACTGTTGTTGCTGATTGTTGTTAGACTGTTGTAAGATGAACCTCATGAATAGCTCTGTAAAATGTTGGCCTATATGTTGATATATCACAAAATATATCATTATTAATCATTGTGGCTGATGCACTTATAAAAAAAAGTGTATTTGCAAGTCAGTATTTGATTTAATGTGTTCAATTATTGTTCTACACTATAAGAAAAACAACTAATGTCCTTACAAAAAATTGCAGGAAATATTCAGACATTTCCTTCAACTTTTAAACTATACAATACAATGTGCAATTAAAAATTAAAAAAATTAATACAGTATACTGGGACGTTTTTGTACAGACTTTCTTTGAGTATAAATTAGCCATTTACTGAATAACATACAGTAGCTGTGTTTCTTTAGAAACATACAATATGTTAATAATCTGTCCTATTGAGTCTTCAAGGGGTTACGTATGAAAATGATCAGTATGCTTATGTATAACTGCGGTCATGACCAATTATGTAGCATCAGTAGACCTTTTGGCTCGGGACCATCACCTCAAGTTAAACACCACCCTGGAGCCCTTAAAAAGCAGTTTACTTAAAGAGCAGTCGTCTAAATTTATGCTGACAACTCTCTCTACATACTTACCATGGAGACCCCATGCAGACTTACTGCATTCATCATTTCTTCATGCAGAGTCAGGGACTTTGGTTTTATTAGCACCTCGGCTTCAATGACTGTGGCCTGAATCCATAAAGTACCCCAGAGAGGAAGTGCTGCACCTGGATCGGTTTTCCTCAGGTTACTGTCGGATAATAATGGGTTGACAGCAGGAAATGTGATCCTAGATTAGATTTCTTATTGGGAAATTTTCAAAGAACGGCAGAAAAATAAAGCTGCTTCCATATTAGTTTGATTGCTTGGTCCTAACTATTGACTTTTTCCCTGCAGATCTCTTTTTTAAACTGTATTTCGGGTCTGAAGGATGATGCGATTTAATGTACCTTTATTTTTTTATTGGTCTAATCAATAATCATGGTTTTCGATTCATTAAAACCTGATTTTATTAGTTTGGGGGGGGGGGGGGGGGTTAGGGTAAGCATAAAAACACTTCAAATTAAATTAAATAAAATTAAATTAAAAAAAACAAGACACCACACATTATTATTTATTATTTTTATTATGAAACTTTGAGAAAAGAGTGGAGACAGCAGCAAAAAGGAAATTCTTTATATACAGTATATAAATTGTGACTGGAACCATGGAAAGATGTAAATTGCACATCATACAGAGCATTTTGCTTCTGTGATTTAGAAATGATTAGGAGGGAAATCGGAGGTCATGTCAACCTGTCAAGTGGGCTTGGGTGCGACCCTCTGTGTCAATTAGATGGCTGAACTTATGGCACTTGTGGGGACTTCAGTTCCCAGAGCCCCTAAAGCATGCCGTGTCCTCATCATCAGGCATCGCAGGCAGCAGTCTTCACCTGACTAAAATAAACCCAGCCGAGCAGATGTGTGAACAGAAGACACTGTGCTCAGAATGCATTAGCTCCTCATTTTTAGGAAACAAATTTCCCTTTTTATTTTTTTCCCTTCACAGAAAAAAATCATAACTAAACGCTTCTTTGAAAGAGGTACTTTGAAGATTATATATGGGGCAAGTTCATTTTTACAGCTCTGACATTTCTCGCTGTCCAGTTTTGCCTCAGAGAAAAAGGTTGATGAGGCAATCAAAATGGAGTAGAAAATTGGCTGCTGGTTAAATATATGTGCGTTTAAGTGTTCCCGGGAAGTTCCTAGAAGTTGTAATTACACTGTGATGTGCGTTAGAGTGATTTCGGGCAGAATTAAACAGACATTTTAGGCAATATATACTGTATGTATTTCACTTCAGACAGGAAGGGTTTTTTTTTTTTTTTTTTTTTTTACGATGTTGTGACATTGCTGATTGGCCCAAACTATTCACTAGTGACTGGCCAGAGCATTGACACTAAAGGTTAACTGCAAAGAAATATACATCCATAGTCCAATTGTTTATACCTTAATTTGGAAGTTTGCAGCTCAATGAAAATCTCCACTGGTAATGAGGATATTATGGTAGCATTCATGTGCACACATTTTACAAGTGCAGTAACTCTGACTCATGAACTGAACGTAGTGTTTCCTAGTTTAAAACCCCAAACTAGAAAATAGTTGATGCTCTTAATCTGACTAATTACTGTGAGTATCACTGCTGTAGAGTGAATTGTTGTAAACCAGTCATCAGGTTTAGACAGTGTTTATGCCGCAAGCCGTCTCCTTCATGTGATGCTTGCATTAAACTGCAGGTGTGTTAATTAGCTCTGGTCACAGCATTATCAAACTCCAAGTGAAATTCAATTAAAATCTGATGACAGTGAGATTGTTCTAGATTAAACTTGAAATCGCTCCGGGACATTGAAGGGACAGCACACTAACTTCACAAAGGCTTTAAGAATGTACAGACATAACGGTGTGGTTTATTAATGGTTCAATTACGATTATAAACATTTTGTGATTATTTGTCATGAATTATAAAATTACCACATACTGAGTCCTAGTTTGGGCTAAATTTACATTTTTCAAAATTCTGATTAATTTTGATTGTTAATTAATGTTTATCTCTAGAAAACGGTAGAAAGTTGTTGTTTTTTTTAAACCAAAATATTTGTAAAAAAACCCAAAAAAGTTTAAAAAAATTGCAAAGCTTATTAGAAATTAATGTAGTATTCTGCATATTTAATTTGGCCTTCTGAGGTTGACTATTAACATAAAAAAAAAATTATTATTAAAATAATAATAATATATATATATATATATATATATATATATATATATATATATATATATATATATATATATATATATATATATATATATATACTAGTTTCAGGAACTATTTCGTAAGGTTTAACAAAGCTGTTAAATGTTCCAGCTGCTGTAGACTTTCCATCCAGTTCCAGTCGGAAGATTTTATTTAAATTTTTTCGAAGTATTCACTCGTATGTCTGAAGTTGTTTTCCTTCACTTTCCCCCCTTCTCTTCAAGAACAAGTATGTCTCTTTGATTTATCCATCATCAAGGTACTGCTGGAATTTCTTTGTACTGTGGTCTTTTGAAGATACTGTACAACAAGTTTCTTCAGGCGGATGTTTTGTTTGACTTTCCTTTCCCTGGACATTAAAAAAATGTAGAGAAAGATGCTGTGCTACATAAGAGAAGCAAAGAAAAACAGAAAAAATGAAAAGAAAACTGTGAAAGTAAAGTGACAGATATTTTCTTCCATTGTGTGCCATACATCTGAGTGTAATGGATCATAGACAAAGAAAAAAAAAGTGCATTTAGAAAATAGATTGGGTGAAGTTAGCATTTCATGCTAACTTTAAATGCATCTGTAATTTCTTAATTACCTGTATTGTCTTTGAAATTTGGATGTGCTGTCAAATGTACTGACAAGCAATTATAGTAAACTAAGATTTAAAGGTTGTATTTGGTTATGATGTTTATTTATTTTTCACTCATCAATTACACAGAAAATATGAAATTGGCTGAAATCTACAGTTTGTAAACAAGGCCCTCACTGAGTGAATCAAGCACTTTACTGTACATCTTTGCTGACCATTTCCTTAAATCACGCAGCACAATTAAATGTAAGCTTATTACATTAGCCTAGTGTCTATACAGAATGTATTATCATTAAAATGCAGTTCACAGTTATCGTTGAAGCATCTCGGTGGATCTTAAGAGTGTCCTTAGCCAATCCATTTTGCCCTACATCCAAAAGTCACTGCTCAGACGGACCTAATCCCATCAAAACATTATATTTGGCTGCTTATGTATTCTCTATAATGAGTTTGTCCTCCAGCGTTTTCTTTCAAACCAGACAGAATGTTTTTCATTTGAAACATAACACTCGATAAAGTGGGATGATAATGGATTAAAAGGTGCATTATTCTATAAAATATATTTACTAGATTGCATTGCAGTTGCAGTCAAATCAGTTGCATATCAAGGGCCCTATAATACACCCGGCACAATGCAACGCATGGCAAGTGTGTTTGCTAGTTTCAGTCCGGCTGCATTTGCACTTTCCTGTCCAGCGCCACGTCGTTTAATTAGCAAATGCATTTGCACAATTTTTTGCGCGAATGGGCGTGTTGGTCTAAAAAAGAGGTGTGTTCAGGTGCATTGCTGGTGCAATGCTATTTTAAGGAGCTGAAAATAGACTGCGCCATAGACCAACTCAAACCTGGTCTAAAGTCTGGCGCAATGTTTTTTCTTTGTTATTTATAGAGCGTACACGCTGCTTTTTAAACACAGGGATTCACAGCTGCACACAAACATGCCTAATATTAAAAATTTAAGGATTGCAGTGCATAAGATTGTTTTGTAGACTAATTAAATTATACATAAATGCCTACATGTCATAATGGATAGTCATCACATGTATCAGAATTAGTCTATCTATTTGCTCGCACACGAGCAGCTCTGTTTCATCTCGGAGACGTGTTCTGACTTTGTGCTTGCCAAATTCCACTGTGTAAATAGCAAATCCTTCACGGCACGAGTGTAACTGGCTGTTAAAGGGAATGGAAGATGAGAGTCTGATTGGTTTATTGCACATTACGGCCAAAAAACACCCATTACTCATTAAGAGAATAGGGACAACCCGTTTAGACCATGCGCCCAGGCGGGCCAACCGTTTATCCGTCGTTAAAATAGCAGAAGTGGATTTGGACACTCCCTGAGTGCACCTGCGCCGTGCGCTTTACACTTTGCATTTAGATTGTTAAAATAGGGCCCCTAGTGTTACTTTTGCCACCTGAAGTTATGTGCCATAAAGTACAAAATAAAGACTTGCATCACATTTCAATGCTCTTTGCAGGACTATACCATCACCATGTATTTCCAACAAAGCTGGAGGGACAAACGGTTGGCCTATGCTGAGATGGCTTTGAACCTCACCTTGGACAACCGTGTGGCTGATCAGTTGTGGCTCCCAGATACCTACTTCCTGAATGACAAGAAGTCTTTCCTGCATGGTGTGACAGTGAAGAACCGAATGATTCGGCTCCATCCAGATGGCACTGTTCTTTACGGACTGAGGTAAATGCCAGTGCATCACTGTCTTAAAGTCTGCATGAAATCCAAACTGCCCCTATTAACTTTGTTAGTGCACATTACTAGTCTTGTGGTGCACAATTAATCCACAGAAAAAAAGTGCTTGTCTTCGTAACCTTAGTCAAAATCAGAAGATTTGCTTTCCCTCAGAAATGCTATTGCTTCCTTCAGATTGAAGTCCTCAAGTGTAAGTCTGCAGTGAGCTAGAGATCGAGAATGTGTGCTAAAATCATACCCTCCCTCTAGTTTTCCTAATTCAACATTCTAATACATCACAATTTGGTCGCAACTTCCGGTTGACACAGACTTTAATATGATTGTAATAAACTGATAAAAATATATATATAGGCCTATATGAATAGGTTTCACTCACTCAGTCCAAGTTTACTGTTTGTATCTAGCCTGCAACCATTTTACGCAACATCATTCTTGAATTAATCGTTCATATCAGTATCAAAGTTTATTGTTTAACTTTTATTATTGGTAAAACTTCATGTCACACTTGCTAGCACAGTTACAGGGCAGGTTATCTGTGGGAAAGCTTCTATTTGGGGTGTGTGAAAGATATCTGTTAATAGTTCACAGCACTGACAAAGCATGTTGAAAATGAAGGTGCTAATGATATTGGGTGAAAAGTGTGATCACATGAAGATGATTTGCCTTTTTTGAGTTCAACTCTGCTTCGAACTTTCTATTTTGAACTGTTCATCTCCTTTTAGACAAACGTCTACATCGAGGTGGTTCTTATTCTCCAAAAAAATATGAATCTTATCCAGTGAAACTACAGTTCGACAAAACAGCTCAAACCCGTTTATAAGGAAGTTAAAATAGCATGGTTGCCTCAGTGAATGTGTTTTTATATTACTTTTGCTTTCGTTAACACAATTGTGTAGTTAAGGGTTAGGGTTTTTGTAGGGGCTTTGTTAGTTTCCAACACAACACCATTTAGCAACACTCGCCAGATATTTATATGTACCTGAAGCAACCTAATAAAAAATGCTGCAATACTTGCCTGAATCAAAACACAATAAAAATGTGGCCACAGTCACAAACTAAATGCACGTTTTAGTACCACTCACTGAACATTAACTTTGAAATTGCTGTGAAATGTGCAGTTATGTACGTAATATCAGTATTGCAGAAGAATCGCCACAAGAACATATTTCCAATGAGCATAGGTTGTATCAGAACCCTGCTAATTCAACACTTAGTCATTATATAGGGTAAAAATATAGGCCACATCCAGTGTAGACAGCAATACTGATTATAATGGGCTCTCTTTGCTTTTGATTCATCATATCATGCTGCTTATATTCAGTTTAGGCATGTAAAAGTTTGTCAAATTCTTATACCAACTTATTATATAGAACTAACAGTCAACCATTAGAACCCAACTCTAAATGGTTCCACATAAGATGGAACATCTAAGAACTGTTGTCTCAAATGGCAAAACAGAGGCAGAAGAATAAAAACAAACCACTCTCCTCCTCACTCTGCTATGCATTAACCCAGAACCGCTCTGGGTGCCCCACTCAATCAAACTATCAATAATGAAAGATGACAAACTGTTTCCTCTTCCAAGAGACTCTGGCACAGGTGGAATCGAGGAATCGCAGCGAGGCCATAGGTCAGTTGCTTTTTTTCCCCTGAGGGTCTCTCAAACCTGCACCACTGTCGAGAATTTAAATGTAAGGGGAACTAGAGCTTGGATGTTTGCAGCACCGATACGTCCACTCTTAATAACGTCTTAAGATGGGTCTTTGCTGGCTGTAAATTATTCATGAGTCAGGACTGTTGTTAATGTTTAATTATCATATCACGCCCTGCTGTGTCTAAAAAGAGATTTCAAATGAATGTGCCTTAGTCAGCTTTAGTACAGCTACAGTACGTATGCAAAGCATCCTCCATATGACACACAGATGCACAGACGTGTAAATACGAGGTGGTTTGTGCTTTATGGGGATTTGGAGGAAAAAGCATTTTTTATAGATTGTTTCCACTGAGCATCTAAGGTAACTGACTGTTTACTACACATTTCCAAGAAAGCATGAAATATAAGTGGCGTGAAAACAGATGAAAAACACAAGCGAGCAGCTGTTATATATAAATAAAGTGCTTTTACAGATGTTGTTCGCTCCTTAGCCACATACAGAGGTTGCGATCTGAAAGGTTTTGAAGCTAAAAACAAATGCAACCCTGCGTGTTAATTATAGGACGCTCACAGTGAAATGCACGGACGGAAGTGTAATCCATATTACTATGTTACACCCATGCTCTGTTACCTACAGCATGTGTATGCCGTCTGTCGTGGTTATATACTGTATAACACTATACAAGAAATGAGAGTTTTATTTTTATAAATGTTTTGCTGTATCAATTACTAATAACTTGCTTTACAGTAATGTAATGCAAATATTATAGAATTTAAAGTAAAGCACTATGAATACTTCTGGATTACCTCAAGATCATATGCTAAATCTATAATAATAATAATAATAATAATAATAATAATAATAATACTATGTTAAACTGCACACATTTTATGCAGTGAAAGCAAGAACATTCTATTTAACTGAAATGTTCACAGCAGCAGAATACAGTTACCTTTGTGTATTTTGATTACATAATGGCAGGGGTCAAAATTAACTTTTTTTGTCAATTAAATTTAGAAAACCAATCTATTCTAAAATATACAGTGCAGTATTTTCGCTTCCTTATAACAATGTGATTATTTATCCATTTGTCTTGCATAGAAGTGACAGACAGAGTAGGTCATTTGTTACTCTCAACATCATAGAGGAGATGAGTCAGTCTCCATCTTTCAGCAAAATGACAGCTGTCACAAAAATGCGTAGAGGATTCATGATTTTGCTCTTATTATATTTATTTTGGAGGCTTAACACAAGGAAAGTTTCACATATGTGTCGCCACATTGAGCTGTGGGAAAAGACTTCTTCATGCAATGTGACAAGATTATAGTGAATTTGAAAACATCTATCACAAATCATAGCCAATAAGAAGAGCATCTGGCTCTTGCATATGTACATAATCAAATTATTTAAAATATATATGCAAAATACTCATGAAGTCTTTGTCATGGAATGCACTTGTTTCTTTACACAGCGTTCCCTGTGTAAATTATAATTATCCTTTTTATATTTTCCTTAATATAGTTTGAAGATCTCACAAATAGTGTCACTTTATGGACTACAGTCTCGAATGATCGTTATTGTCCTTCACAATACTCCATACATCAGAGCTGTTCACTAAAATACACATGTCTGTCAGCATCAGATCTGACCAGCTAGAAGTTCCCCGGAGAGAAGTGTGAGTCAGCACTGAGTATGTGGATCCAATCATTCCCAAAGCCAGCATGAAGTCAGACTAGAGGAATGAGGTCAGAGGAGAATCATACTCTCATGGCAATGATTAAACCTGATATGGATATACTGCATACGAGGAATGAATATAAATGCATTTATAAATTTGCCCCAACATGATATTTAACGCTAAAAGAAATTAAGAATATTACACATAAGTAAGAGATGTATATATACAATATACATCTCATCTGCACAAAAGAAAAAAAATGCAGGAACAATTCTCAAAAATAGCTCGTAAATTTCACAGATGATTACAAAGAAGTGGCTAGCATCACACTGAATGCATGACATTTTGAAGTAGAACATTTGTATTTTCTTGTAACTCCAAAATAATGTATTATTATTGTTGTTGTTCTAGTTGTTCATACGTTCTTTCAATCATTCATTCATTCATTCATTCATTAATGCATTCACTCATTATTGTATGAACCCTGACACTCGGTTGTTATGTGAGAAGGAGCTGCAAAACACAAAAATGTGTGATCTTTTTGTGATCAACCGAAAAAATAACACACATTTTGGAAGGATATGACTAAATAATGACAGATGTTCCATTTTTGTGTGAGCGATTACTTCAAATGCTGAGAGGTGCTGAGAGATGCATTTCTGAGCAGCGACTGCTAACTAACTTGCGTTTTGTCTCAAGGCACGCAGAAGTCTCTGTGCAAAGTGTTGAAAAATGAGCTCCATGTTTTGAAGCGCTGTCAAAATGTTCTGCATAGCTGTTAAAATCTGGCCAGTTCTTGCATTTTGATGACGATGTGCTCTGAATTTAGTGTACTCAGTTCTCAGTGTTTTTTGTGTAGACAGATTAAGCAGGATAATATAATATAATATAATATAATATAATATAATATAATATAATATAATATAATATAATATAATATAATATAATAAAACATTTCCGGTTGCAACATTATAGCTAACAGGTGAAGTTATGCAAAAATAAAGAATAATACACCTAATAGTACATTTTCATAATTTGCTGACCAAACTCTTATGTCATGCCAGGTTAGATGTCAGTGTCCTTATTATGTGTCATGATTGAATACAATGTGTCAACTTTTAATATGCACATGAAAATTTGTGAATTGAAAGCTATGCCAGTGGAGAGGAATATTACTAAAATTAAGCGTTGATTTGCATGTACTTAAAATAATAAACATATTTTTAATCAGACCAGGTTAATGAACCATTTTGAAAATTGTTTGGCCAATTAATTGAAAAGAAGTGATCTTCTGATGAATCTGTCTCATAATGCTCCGTATGACCTCACTGAGTTCAGTGTAGGTGATACATTATTCATACACTCAAGAGAACTTTAACATTTTAGCACCGCTCACTGGACATCTCATTTACAAACTGTGGCAATATGCAGAACAACCAACATGATAAAGCATTACCAGATTCAAGTTCATCTTTTGCACACAAGAATGAATGCATTTTAGCGCCAGTCACTGGATGTTTTACTTTGAAAATGTACATTATTATTAAACTATTTTTCTAAATGTATACAGTATGTTGCATAAAGGAGAAATTAACACATTACTTATCATAAACATTTTACATTCACATGTGGCATCTATCTGCTAAATGGACTATTTCCCTATAAATGCCATGTAAACTAAGGTTAATAATTAGCCTCTGTAATAAACACAGTAACTGTAGCTATTACTACTCTTTTTTGTATTTTCACAAATCTTATATTAACTACAATTATAGTAATTACTAATTTCTTATGAACCAAGAGGAATATACAGTTTACATTTTAGAATAAGATGAATAACATCATGCATACTGTATATTATTCTTGTATCATGTCATTATGTTAGCTATTATGTTAGCTATTCATTAGTCTGTTTGTTTGATGAAAAAAGATGACATGTAGTTGCAATCAATGCTTTCAGAATCTGTACAACTGCAGCAGCGGAGGACTTTTATTCTGCCGCATGAAACCTAAGGTCTTCTTTACTCTTTGGTGAAACTGCGGAAAAACTGATGACTGCGCTGTTTGATCTTTAGCTGACCAATCAGCAAAAAGGGGCGTTTAATTCCCGTCCGCGTGTAGAAATTGAATATTCAAGCTGTTTATCCATTTTATCTACCCCTAAACAAAAAGTGAACATTTAAGCGGAATTGACATTTGACAAAGGAGCCCTTTTAATTTGTATTTTTTAACTTTCAATATTAAATTAAAAAAAGAATGAATGAATGAATTAATTAATTTATTTATTTATTAATGATGCACAGATTCTTCAAGCACCATTTGCTTACCAATAATTTCATTTTCCTATTTTTTTTCTCAGAATAGGAGAACAGATTTCAAGCATTACTCATGACTCAGATATACACATGATGAATCAAGGCTAAGCTATGATTTCCTAAAGGTTACCAAGGTAACAGTGTCTCTCTCTCTCTCTCTCTCTCTCTCTCTCTCTCTCTCTCTCTCTCTCTCTCTCTCTCTCTCTCTCGCTCTCTCTCTCTCTCTGTCCTTTTCTCCAGAATAACCACCACAGCAGCCTGCATGATGGACCTGAGACGGTACCCCCTCGATGAACAGAACTGTACCCTGGAGATTGAGAGTTGTAAGTGAAAGGAAATGTGAATGCACATACACACACTGGATGTGTTTGAGATGTAATACTAGCACACTAAATCCGTAGAGAACATAAGGCAACATATGCGAGTGCTTGTTTCTGCTTCTTCTTCGCTGTGTTTTGGTCCAGACTCTTTCAGAAGATAATAGCACCTCGTACCCAGTGTTATGTAGTAACTGATTACATGCAATCTGGATTACGTAATCAAATTACAAAAACTAAGTACTTGTAATTTGAGTATATTTCATTTTAAAATGTTCATAATCAGATTACAGTTACTGTTTATGGATTAGATGGTTACATATTATTCAGACAATGATTATTAAAAAATAACTAAATAAAAAAGTTACATCTCAAGCAAATAGACAATGATGAAACAAATAATTATGCAAGTTACTACAAACTGGAGCTGTCTAGCTGTGAGAGCCTTTGTTGTCATCATGCCCACTGAGCTTCAGTAGCTGTTGAGAATGGTTTTGAGGGCATAATATACCAAACTAGGAAATCAGATGCCATGCAATGATCATTCAAAAGAACAAATATGAGGAAATGAAGCAGAATCCCCATCACTGACGTCTAATCTAATCTCCATCGGTCATCTTCACAACCTACACTGCACAAACGCCAAGTCTGACTCAGGATCTAACCACATCCCCTTGAAGAAACCGTGACCGTGCACAACAGCAGTTTGAACTCATCCAGCTCATCAATTTCACTTTTTCTTCTCCTCTCTGTCCCACTCCACAGATACTGTACCTAATGTAAGCAAACGTAATCATTAAGCCCATTTAGAGCTATCACACATATCTGCAGTCCTGCCCACTCTGTCTATGGGTGTCAGGAGTGATAAATGTTCTTGTAGGGGTTTGACTCTGAGGGCTCATGCCACAATTGACAGACGTAGGTAAGATTGAATGTGTTTGCAGGTTGATCAATGAGGTGCCCTGCTCTATCGATCAGTCAGTCGTACCAGAATGGCGTGCCCTGTCTATCACGGGTCCATCAGAGAAACCCAGTCAAATAGCTAGATTTGTGTTTCAAATGATTACACCATGCACTTTGTTTTATGCTTACTGCAGATCAATGGGTCAGATGTTACGGCCTGCTGAGGCATGAGATTTTTCAGATTTGGTAGCATCGACATTTCCTTACTTTTGAAACACTAATGTTTGCTATTCTAATAAATGCATGAAACACCAGAAAACTTTTCTTTGTAAACCACTGATAAATCCCAGTCAATGCAGAAAGGGTTCATTAATGTAAAAAAATGTTTGTAAAAACGTTCTTATGTAAATTGTTGCATTAGTTGCGTAAACCCATCATTATTTTTTTCTTGCGTCTCTTTTGTTACATAGATTTTTCAAAACACATTTCTCACGTAAATGACCTAATTTTGTGTAAATTATTCACAAAACCATTAAATGTGTCTGACTCATTGTGTATACCATTCATAAAGCCATTCTAATGCGAAATGGTTCATTCAATGCCTAAATTTTGCACATATAAATTTCAGTCTGAATTACATAATTTGGGTAAAGCTGTTTTACAAACTGTTTTCTCAATTTGTATTCTTTTCACTGAGTCACACCAAGCTGCAACATTATAGTATATATTAATGGTTGTAAAAGCGGATACAGAGAAATATAATTAATATTTATTTTACAGTATTTTATTTTTATTTCAAAACACTTCATTTGCAGACCTCTTGCCATTTTCTCCTTCTCATTGTGACGCAGCTTGTCATACAGAAAGCACATTAAACACTCGAAAATGTGTGATGAAACTGAACAGAGCGAACAACTAGATGGCACACAGCACAACCATTTATTTGTGCAATTAACAGTGCTGATAACGACACATAATGCAGGCCAATTTACACCTCACTAAAACACAAATCACATTTTTGTCACCATTGATGAAGGAAATAAACTAATTTGTTCTGCGCCTTCCGGTAGTTTGTGCCATGTAGTTCATTTTTCATTTTAGAAATCATCACTGAGATCTGTTTGCTAGATGTAAAACTGTCATTGTCTAGTGCCATGGTTGTATAAGACACATACATTATTAAACATTTATTGTTCTGTCTACAATCTCTGCAGATGGGTATACCACAGATGATATTGTATTCTTCTGGCAAGGAGGGGACAACGCCGTGACAGGTGTGGACAAACTGGAATTGCCTCAGTTCTCCATTGTGGAGCTACGTCTTGTGTCCAGAGAAGTGAGGTTTACTACAGGTATGCATCTTACATTGCGTTCAGTGGTTGGTGTTTTCATTGTGTGTGTGTGTGTGTTTGTGTGAACTTAAGCATTGCCCTTGGCATTGCTCGTATAAAGTGTTCTTACTCATGTGTATATACTATTATTTATTTTAAGGGGAAATTTATGGGCAAGTGTCCAACAAGAGTGACTAATAATAATTAAAAAAAATAAAAATTGCTGCAGTTGATTCATAATTTTTATGCAAGTTTAGGCGTCAGGTACTGTTCATTTTCAAATGATATTTACATTACAGCCTGATCAAGTTATTCCCTTTCTCTTGGATAACATTGCTGCTAAGCTTCCAATGGAATTTGTTCTATTGCGTCCTTATCCAAAATGTTTTCCCTTCAGCCCAAGTGCAGGGAGACTGGAACCACAGGGAATTAACGGTAACAATCCTTTAACGTTAATAAATACCCATAGCAATTTGAATAATCAGTACATCGAATGAGTCAATTATTCATACAACACCTAAAATTTAGCGGCATCGTTTTGAAGCAGGCATTTGGAGGACAATCTTGGAAAGGCTTCTTGAGACATGCTGTTTACGGTTGTTTTAAACCGCACACCAGATTTTACACATAAACGGGACATGCTCTTCAGTTACATAATCGTTTTTGTTGGTTTTTTTTTCCTCTCGAATTCCCTGTATTAAAGAGCTAAATTGAAAAAAAATAAATAAATAAATAAAAGGCACTGCAAGCTTTTGTGACAGTTCTCAGAGGGACATAGATGCTGCCTGCTGAGAAGGGGGTTTCAGAAAAATCTGCCATGTTTGCGACTTTCTGCCATGTTTAATTGGAATGGAACTAGTCCCTGGGAAGGAATCCAGTGCTTTGGGGAAATTAAATACTCCATCTGAACAAATGGGAAAATGACTATCTGTTGTCAAAGTGCAGACTTTGACAATTGCAAATTGTATATCTGTTTTTCCTGTGCTTGCTCTTTTGTGCTTCCACTTACATGTTGACATCTCTCTTTTTTTGGCTTCTGCTGTGTGTTTGTGTCTCCCCAGGTTCATACCCTCGGCTGTCGTTGAGTTTCCGCATCAAGAGAAACATAGGCTACTTTATCCTGCAAACTTACATGCCCTCCATCCTGATCACAATCTTGTCCTGGGTCTCCTTCTGGATTAACTACGATGCTTCTGCTGCTCGTGTGGCCCTGGGTAACCTTTAACATTTTGTTCAACAGGAAGTGATTTGTATAGACCAATATCAATCATTTTGAGTGTTCAGATATTCTTACATTCTTTAAGTTTTGTCAATTTAAGTACTTGAAGCCTTTTCACATGACCTACACGAGTGCTTCCCAATGCAATAAACTTGAGCGAAGCTTTAAGCTCACGTGATGCTCAAAAGTTCAAGTGGTTTCAACTTTGACTCCATCTGCCACTGGAAGATTGCATTAAGTATAATTATGTGGATGATGTAGGTACAAAATTAAAATAAGACTAATTCAATGTTTATGTAGATCAGGTATGTCTAAAATAGCTTGAGAAAACTGTCCTTAGCATTCCTACTGTATTCATCTCAGTGACAATTATATATATATATATATATAAAAAAAATTTTTTAACACAAGTACAGGGCTGTTTGTGAAACGATGTATGTTTTGGTATATTTCCAGAATTTTGCTTTTTTTAGCACTGAAATTGTTTTAAAAAATTCAAAAATAAACTGTTGACACATCCCTTACACCTTAACCAAGCATGAAACCTACCCATACCACCAAACCTGTCCCTAACCTGACCTGTATCGCACCTCAATAGCAGAAAAAGTGTTTGCAATGTTTTGATGTAAGTACATAGTAGTTACCCAAAGTTAGTTCGTTCAGTTCAGTCTTATTTAATTTTATTGCACCTTGGGCATAAAGTAGGGACATGACATCCCTGTTAAGTGGTCCATGAATGCCCCAACACAAGTCGTGTGAACAAGACATGGTTCATTCATATGGCTTTCTTGCAGGTGTAACTACGGTGCTCACTATGACAACCATCAACACCCACCTGCGGGAGACCCTCCCAAAGATCCCCTATGTGAAAGCCATCGATGTCTACCTCATGGGCTGCTTCGTCTTTGTTTTCCTGGCCCTGCTCGAATATGCCTTTGTAAACTATGTGTTCTTTGGAAGGGGACCCCAGCAGCAGAAAAAGATCAACGAAAGGCTAAACAAAGCCAACAACGAGCGTCCCCGCTATGAAGAGAAGCGTCTGAGGGAACAGGTACGCAAAGTCTCTTGTAAAATATTTATAACGTTTGCAGAGTTCATTTCTGTGTTTATTAAAAGCTAATTTAAATGAATTTAATAAGCGTTGACAATATTCATGCATGTCTAAATGAATCCATATGCACTTAGTTTGTAAGCAGAACAACTTCACTCATCAAAATAACTATCGCCTGAATGAATCACATCACCGCTAAACACGAACATTCAGTAGCCCTTTAACCATCACTTTACTTAATCAGTGACGTATTTCATTTGATTGAAGCTGCATTTCATTATTAAAAGAGGTTCCTCTCACTCAGAAAATTACAAATTACATTGTCAGCTTTACATTTAGTCAACTTTATTGCCACAGGCTTCTCTTTTAATTCGAGTACCGTAGAGATAGATCGATTCATTTTACCCTTCTCAAAAAATGTCAGCCATTTTCATACTTACAACAACTAAGCTCAGTGACTAAACCAGACAAATAAGAGCTTGACTGAATTAAAGCATTTGTGCCTGTGTCTTTTATGCAAGCTCTTTCTTATTCACCCTCACATGTATGAACTTTAGTTTTCTTTGAAAAGTGTTGCTTGATTGTCAGTTTATATGGTCGTTTTAATGTTCTCTTCATTTTGTCTTTCACATTGCAAGGACTCCATTTCAGCGCCGTTTCAAAGCAACACCCTCAGGTCATATACACAACGAAGAAATCTGTATCTCGAGGAACAAAGAAAAGTTGGGGTACATGCATTTAGAAATCATATCAGTTGAAACTGTAGACTCGGAAGTTGATGAAATATTGTCATTAACTACTGTGAGTGTGTGTGGTGGCCATCTCATTCTAGGGTGCGTTTCCCAAAACCATAGTTGCTAACTAAGTTAGTAACTTTGTTGGTTGCAATGCAATTTTCCATTGCCAACCAACTAAGTTGCTAACAGTTTAGCAACTATGGTTTTGGGAAACGCACACCTGAACAATTCTTGTAAAGTTTTATCTTCCCAAGTAAAGTTTGTTATAACTGCGACATCAAATCATCATTGCATCCGCATGAAAGGTTGAACGCTGTTTGAGACAGTTTAGGACCGTCGTTTTCCTATGGCCGCTCATGACTAGCCTTCTCTCTTTTGTTGTTTTAAGGTGGACGCTTATGGAAACATTCTTCTCACCACTTTGGAGATGAACAATGAGGTGATGCCGTCCGATGTTGGCAGCAGCGTCAGTGACTCGAGGAACTCCGTCATGTCCTTTGACAGCTCCGGAGTGCAGTTCCGCAAGCCCATGGCTTCGCGGGACGGGTTCAGCCACCACTCATTGGACCGCAGTGCCATGCGCAGTCGTGCCAACTGCCGACTAAGAAGGCGCTCGTCCAAGCTGAAGCTCAAAATCCCCAACTTGGCGGATGTTAGCACCATTGACAAGTGGTCCCGGGTCATTTTTCCTATCACTTTTGGATTCTTCAACCTTATCTATTGGTTGTATTACGTGAATTGATACGTGTTCCCCTAGGAAACATGGGCCATATTTTGAGAGCACATTGAATTGGCTTTGATACAATTGGAAAATATGTGTACACATATATGAAGTTGATACATATGTATATGCATATTTCTATATATTCTATTTCTATATACACATGCGTGTGTAAAACTAAAGGACTTTTCTGCTGTAAAAATAAAACACTAAAAAAGAGAAACGTATTATATAGAATAACTTGAATGTTTAAGAATAATACAAAAGAAACCTTTCAAGTATTTGAATTCTTTTCCTTCTGAAACAAACAACAAGTAACATACATTAGTCCCCTGTTCGAGGGTATGGAACTAAAGACTGCATGATATTTTTGCCAAAAGAAAAGATCGCAAGAGAAAAAGAACGTCTCATTGGCTTTTTATCGATATTGTAATCAACCTGTCCCAACTGCAGCTCATGAAATCAGAAGTGGCTTGTGCATTTCGGGGCATCATCCGAGCGGCCCCCAGACCCCATCCACTGCTTTCCCCATCCCCATGGAAGAGACTGACGGAAATGTCCGTTTCTACACTGTACAGCAGCCTCTTTTGGAATTATGTGTCATTCTTTGATTTTGCAAGTATAAAGCGTGCTCTATATCGGACCTCTCAGCTCTGGTCAATGGTTTACACTGGACGACCATCTTGAGTTTTAACCAATGCATCCTGCCCAGAGTCAGTATGTTTCATTTTCTCTCTTCACTTTTTTTGCAGATTCTCCTTTCCTTCAGTTTTGGGCTAAGGGTTTAATTCTATTTTTTGGAGGGCATCACCTAAACATGTTCTAGAGGTAGTTCATTAGTAGCTATTAAACCACTGGTATGCTTCATTCATTGGGAATTTAAGAAAACTAAGAAAAAAACTAAAAAGAGTGCATTCATTCATTCAGTAGCCTTATTGACATGGTCAGGTAGTATTGTTGTTCTTTCTTTACTCTTGTTCCTAGTGCATTCCATCTGTTCTATTGATACAGTATTCATGAACATCTTGTAGAGCTTTGTGTTGTTTGGAATGGAGGGAAACCCTTAGTGAGCTGTAATGTTTCTTTAGAACTTGGATTTGAAGTTAGTCCAATTATGTGAAAATTTACAAGGAGAGAAAAGATTAATGTGTATTCAACAGGGGATGTGACCATGTTTTTATCTGTTTTATGTTTAAGTCAACCACTCGAACCATAGTGTGACCTGATATTGTACATATTCAGTCATTGTTGTGATCCATCCTGAGAATGATATACGCTGATGTTTTTAGTTTCTCTAAAATGTGCCTGTTTGAAACCTGAAGGATGTGTCCTCAGTTCATCAATCAGTGAAAGAGGGCCGAATGACCCTTGATCTTTGACCTTTCACTTTAAGCACTGCAGACCCACCCACAGCTCTGACGTTTTGCATCTTGGGATTGAATCTCAAAGATGAATGACATCAGCAAAATCAGGAGATACAAAAAAATGCTTCTGAGTCTTTTCGGGGCAAAATGACATGTACGATAAAAGCCATGAACTGAAGTGACAACCAAAAAGGCCTATAATCCATTTCTCTTTTTACCATGAACCTCTGACTCACCCACCAACATTTATTTTGGGCTTCGCCTCATTATGATTTACCTCAGCTTCATTGACATTGAGGTTACCAGATCACCAGGTGACCGCTCAATTTCATTTATCAGTTCATCTGCCATCCACGTTCATTCATAGCTCATTTCTGAAAGTATCTAGATGTCTCATTGCTCAGAGTAGCTCAGTTGAGGAGAAGCTTCCCAACAAATGCTTTTCACAGCAATGTTTTATCAGCTCTTGAAGATGTGGATGAGAACTGAATTGCTGAATAACTGAGCAAGGGGACATTTAAAAGTGAAGAGAAAGCTCCCGGTGGTGGTTTGAGAACACGAGAGCACTGGATTTGCTTGAGTTCCCTGAGGAGGATCTTCTGAGCAGGCCTCAGACCTCAGAGCTCAGCAGAGTCCCTTGGCTCTCGACCCTCCACACCAGACCTCTCAACACTTGGGAAAGTGTGGACCAGCCACCAAATCACCAACAGATCACTCATTCCATTGAGAAACAAAGGAATCAGGGAAATCCAAAGGTATAGGAGGCTGTACCTATAGGTACTTGTTATTTGTCAGCAGATGACCGTAGAAGCAAGTTCGAAGGATTTCCTCTTATTATATTTGATATTGTGAGCACGACCATAACACCTGTGCAAGGGAGCCAGTACTCTCAAGTGCAAAGCAAGACATGCACAGTTGCATGCACAGTGTAGCAATTAAGTTAAGAGCAAATCTGCACTAAAGAGGATAAAGGCTAGAGTGCTTTTCTTGAGAAACCCTAACTATTATGAGTGTTATGGGGTGCCTTGGCCAGTTCCAACTCTCAGTAGGCATTCAAGATGCTGCAATGCTTTGCCAATGAAGGTTCAAAAGCAGAGTAGTTAGGTATACACATTTAATCTATAGCGTTAAAATGTGCATTTATCATGTAGATCAGACCTTTTAAGCTACAATATAGGCCCACCTCTACTAGTGCAGTGTTGTAGACAAGTGTAGTGATAAGTTGAAAATGCCAACTGCACCATTAGCCAACTTTTCTCTTAATGTATTCAAGGGAACAGGAGCAGGTTTTTTATTTTTTATTTTTTTTTTTTTTTGAGACTGAAAAACAGAGTTTGCTTTGCCTTTGACAAATTGGAAATGGCATGACGTCTAGGTGGCAGCATATATATTTAAGTTTATTATTGTTTGATCGCCAGCCACTATTAACTGATAAGACTGCACAATTAAAAGTATGCTGATATATTTTTGTATCTGATATTTCCGTTATCAGTGTTAATAAGTGCTCTAATTCTTTCCTTAGAGTGACTAATAATAGAGAAAAACCATGCATACAATATCATAATCTGTAGTTCGGTATATTATCCATGAGAATAATTAGAAATTCTTAGTAGTAGATTGTACAAGAGGTTCCATAACTATATACAGTACATATATAATTTAGCACCCATTTACTACATACTGTAGCTTCTTTACCTTCTAGTAGACTTGATGGCACTATGCAGTCTTTCGCGCTAATGCTCAGTTTAACGTTCCACAGGGTAATCTGAAACATTATTGGTCCATGCATCCTGGCCAATCACGATAGGCAAGGGTTGAATTTTCCGATAGCGTGGGGATTGGTGAAATGCTAATACAGCCATACTGTGCCACTGAGACATGTTGGATGTTGAATATGTTCAGATGGATATTGTGTTGATCATCAGTATGGTCTTGTAGCACCAGCACTCTGTTTATTCACAGTGAGCTTACACCTAGAACAGATTTTTGGTAAGATTCTGGTTTGTGGGCATTCGTCCCTGCAAGATTTGCCTTAACGAGATCACTAAGCATTTGTCATGAAATATTTCTGAGCAATACAATGCAAATACAACAAAGTTCATGAGAGAGGGATTCTCTTTCAGCTCAATTCAAGCCTTAAACATGGTTATAGAACATAATAATTTGATCATTGAACATCTGGGGTACAAGATTTACAACCTAGAAAATATAGTGATAAATTAGTTCCCCCAAATGTCTCACACCGGTACTCTGGCTATGTTTCCACTGCTGATTACTTGGATTACTGATTACGTGGCAAGTAATAGTACAAATCATTCCCACAACATAGAGGGTTTTCACATAGCCCAAATACTAATTTCTTTACATTTAGCCTGCTTGGCCTGTTTGCTATCACTCTAAAAAATGCTGTGTTGTTTCAACCCAACTTTGGGTCAAATATGGACTAACCCAACCGCTGGGTTCAATTTTAACATTTTACCCAAATTTAACATTTAAATTTTACATTTTTTACCCAAAAGTTGGGTTAGTCCCTATTTGACCCAAAGTTGGGTTAGAACAACCCAGGAATTATTATTTTTTGAGTCTGCAACCTACTGCAGTACTAAGACATTGATAGATAGGTCTACAATGGCACAAGTTGCTGTTTTAGAAATAACTATCAAGTTAATCATACAGTCTCACATATGTTTCACTATCTGAGAGAGTTGGTGCATGCAGCAAACCATCCTAGCATTTTAGCTTTTTATTTGAAAGTTTAGTTTCACCATAGTGCTAGAATAGATCAATTGTAGTTAAGACCAATTTGCCAGTTTACAAGGGACATTTGGCCAAAATACTCAGATAAATGTAGCAGCACTGAGTTGAGAGAGTGATGGTAGTTGACTCATGGCACTCCATGTTAAATTAGTTTTGTAATCTTAATTTCAAAATCACAAAGTCTACATTGTTACTTATTCTGCAGGATTAGCTATTTTGTATTCAAAGAACTTGTGTCTTTTGTTGTGTATTTGATTTTTTTTATAAAATCAATCAATTTTGAAGGTTGGTGGCTCTGTTATCAGTCTATTGCAGAATGTGTCAGATGTGTGGGGTTTAAATTGTGATAGAAATTGCTGCTAATTACCACTTTTAGCTAGTGATGCACAAGACAGCATTCAGTTTTGACTACTTTAGTATACATGTGTCATTACTAGCATTTGGCCATCCTTTGCCACCTTAAAAACTGTGTTTGAAAAGAAATGGGTCCTCCGTGTCTATATTTGTAACAACTAATCTTGCACACTCTCTGAAGAATAGTGGCTCGGCCATAGATACACTGTTGCAAGTCGCAAAAATGGCAGACTGCATCTATTGAGATGGATATTATTTAGGAAATAATGGGATGGGAATAGCATTTAGAATAGCATTGTGTCAAGGTAGCATACTCTTGAGCACTGATGAGATTGTTGGCCTTTTTTGGAGAATGTGACTCATCGTAATATTAAAGTATTATTTCTTCTGTGTAATTTGCTATCTGGTTAGGGGATAGGGGACACATTTTCCTTTCGCCTTGCACTTTGCTTTAGTTTTAGAAGGATATATTGTTTGTTAATGTTTTTTGTCCTTTTTTTAAACAGCTTTGCACAACTTCCAGCGGGTTTGGGGGAGGGTTTGGCAGAACTCAATGAGGCTAATGTGTTCTGATGACAACGAAGGACATAAGTATCTACGCACTTCATACAAATCACCCCATATGCTCACTTTCACATTTTCATACCATTAACATAACTCGACAAATCATCAAATAGCTTTTACTCGAGTGCATTGTTTTTTGTCTTTTGCAACATCCACCCATGAAGCAGGAGAAAAGGAAGTACAAAAACTGTTGAACTGATTTTAATGTGAATTTTCTTGCCTCTTGTGTATATGTGTAATTACATGTGAATTGTATTGTAAATATGATATCTTTCACTTATATTTCTTAATGCATGAACAAAACAGGGCAGTTGGTAATAACAGCTAGCCTCAATGCTACTGGCATGGACAGCTTTTACAGCACCGGCATAACTTCTGCAAACGAAACCTATCTCTGAAAAAGAAAAAAAAGAAAAAGAAAAGGAGGAAAACTCACAAAAAGATACCGGTTTTGTTTTGCATGTCTCTTTTCGGAAAGGTTTATTTTCATAATTTCTTTTCTATTCTAAAACTGGCCATTCATATCACCCACACATACAAAGAAAGCAAGCTTTTTGCTTCTTCCTGTGCACAGAGATCGAACCAAACACTGTAAATCCTAAATTAAAAATAGAAAACAAAAAAGAAAAGTACTAAATCTGAAAAGGAAAGTTATGGAGAAAATGATTTGTGGAATCATCACTTTAAAAAATAATAATAATATGCGAAGATATGCACATTTTCATCCTCTCTTGCTTTTTTGTATATCACATACAGATGAGAGTAGATAGACACACTTATTAAGCCATTAGTTCAAGGTAGACTAGACCTGCTTACATCTCGTTGAGCAAAACAGCAAGTCAAAGTTTCATGCCATGAGAATGCATGACTGGCTGGATTGTTTTTTTGTTTTGCGCCAGGATAGCTTTTCTGATAAAGCGAATTATAACACATAAACACAGCACACACAAGCGAAGTATTAACCTGAAGAGAAAATCCTCAAAAAATTAATTCGGCAAATATCTAGGGCAACCATTTCACACCTAATTTAAGAATTCAATTGCTATTCAGTACTCTTTCATTTCATTTCTAGTTGCCTGTATTTGTTGTATTCTTTAAATGAATTGTTAACTTTATTGTTGATGTTTTCTCATAGAAAGGAAATATATTTCTACTTTACATCCTGCCCTGAAAGTAAAATGCATTCTGTTTTTGTGTTGTACTGGTTTTGTTCTCATTAAGCTCTTGGTTTGATTCTGTTGAACTCTTGAGGTGTGATGATTTTTGATGATCTATTTGGGGGTATGATTTGTCTCCATGAAATCAACATTTGTAAAGTATAAGGTTGTATTCTCTTTTCTTTACTTTTTCTTTTCTCTTTCTTTCTTTTATTTTTGTCAGTGCCAATTAATGTAATGGTGTCGGTCAGCTTTTCTAGGTGTTTGAGCAAAATGTGTTTTTTACTAATACAAGATGTTACAGTATGTGGTACAAAAAAAAAAGGGGTTATAAGTAACCAACTGACTTTTTACAAATAAAGGCTTATACAGTAAAGAACGACAATGCAGAAGTCTTTTTCATTTGCCATTTGCGGACTAATGTTTGCTTTTTTTTTTTTTTTACATCTGACTAATTGTTTTAACTAATTAGTCCCCAGATGGTAAATCATGTATGTTTTCAGAAAATGACATAAAGAGATATGTTTTAAGTGCTGCAGGTCTTCACCCTATCATTTACTTTTTTTTTCTGTTTTTAAAGGGCTGCAGAGAGGGAAAACATACACATATACGTATAGGGCAAAGAGATTGCAAACAGACACAAGAAGTGAAGATCACCACATTATATTGTATAATATAATAATGACACATTACTAAAGATACAGCTCAAGCCCAACCCTTGGTCCTGAATAAAGTACCATCAGAATCCTGCTGGAAGAGTGTAATCTTTGCCCCATAACAACATTAGTCTAGATGCTCATATTTGGCAAGATTCTGCAATAGAATCGGAAGAAAAGACATGCATTTTAGGACTCAAATATGCCGTAACTTACTTTGATGAGAAACTGAAACAGTTGCATCACTTCATAGAAACTTTTTAGGAGACAAACCAAATTAAAAAGTCTGAATACAGGAAGTACCCAGCTGCAATCCAGTAAAATCTCCCTTAATTTTTTGTTCATAGTCTGTTAGATTTGTTAAATTGAACTTTTTTTTTATTTATTTTTTGAGGGAGTTGGGGGGATTCCTCTTTGATATGTTGGTGGCATTTTGTGGATTATTCAAGCTTTTACTGAATAGGGAACAAATTTGTCTTGTTATATATCTAAAAGCATTACTAATTCCATGTTTTCAATTCAATTTCATCGAACAACATTTTTGATTCTGGTCTCGCTGACTATAATAGTATTAATGAGCAAAATTCATTATCACTACAAAAATATATCTTGGTGACCTTAACTGTTACGTACTTATATGAAAAAACATGTACAATGTACTAACTGTGTTCATATTGTATTTCAAAACACTTTTACTTTTACTTTTACTGATATTGAGGTGGGATACGGGTAAGGTTTGATGGTATGGGTAGGTTCAAGGGTGGGTTAAGGTGTAAGGGATGGGTCAACGGTAAAATTATAAATGTAACTCTAATTAATTGCAGATTTAATTACATGCAGTTAAAAAAATTATTTGATGCACTATATATATATATATATATATATATATATATATATATATATACAGTATTGTTCAAAATAATAGCAGTACAATGTGACTAACCAGAATAATCAAGGTTTTTCGTATATTTTTTATTGCTACGTGGCAAACAAGTTACCAGTAGGTTCAGTAGATTCTCAGAAAACAAATGAGAACCAGCATTCATGATATGCACGCTCTTAAGGCTGTGCAATTGGGCAATTAGTTGAATTAGTTGAAAGGGGTGTGTTCAAAAAAATAGCAGTGTGGCATTCAATCACTGAGGTCATCAATTTTGTCAAGAAACAGGTGTGAATCAGGTGGCCCCTATTTAAGGATGAAGCCAACACTTGTTGAACATGCATTTGAAAGCTGAGGAAAATGGGTCGTTCAAGACATTGTTCAGGCAATAGGCTGATAGGCTGTTCAGCTAAAATGATCTCCAATGCCTTAAAATGGAGAGCAAAACCAGAGAGACGTGGAAGAAAACGGAAGACAACCATCAAAATGGATAGAAGAATAACCAGAATGGCAAAGGCTCAGCCAATGATCACCTCCAGGATGATCAAAGACAGTCTGGAGTTACCTGTAAGTACTGTGACAGTTAGAAGACGTCTGTGTGAAGCTAATCTATTTTCAAGAATCCCCCGCAAAGTCCCTCTGTTAAAAAAAAGGCATGTGCAGAAGAGGTTACAATTTGCCAAAGAACACATCAACTGGCCTAAAGAGAAATGGAGGAACATTTTGTGGACTGATGAGAGTAAAATTGTTCTTTTTGGGTCCAAGGGCCACAGGCAGTTTGTGAGACGACCCCCAAACTCTGAATTCAAGCCACAGTACACAGTGAAGACAGTGAAGCATGGAGGTGCAAGCATCATGATATGGGCATGTTTCTCCTACTATGGTGTTGGGCCTATTTATCGCATACCAGGGATCATGGATCAGTTTGCATATGTTAAAATACTTGAAGAGGTCATGTTGCCCTATGCTGAAGAGGACATGCCCTTGAAATGGTTGTTTCAACAAGACAATGACCCAAAACACACTAGTAAACGGGCAAAGTCTTGGTTCCAAACCAACAAAATTAATGTTATGGAGTGGCCAGCCCAATCTCCAGACCTTAATCCAGTTGAGAACTTGTGGGGTGATATCAAAAATGCTGTTTCTGAAGCAAAACCAAGAAATGTGAATGAATTGTGGAATGTTGTTAAAGAATCATGGAGTGGAATAACAGCTGAGAGGTGCCACAAGTTGGTTGACTCCATGCCACACAGATGTCAAGCAGTTTTAAAAAACTGTGGTCATACAACTAAATATTAGTTTAGTGATTCACAGGATTGCTAAATCCCAGAAAAAAAAAATGTTTGTACAAAATAGTTTTGAGTTTGTACAGTCAAAGGTAGACACTGCTATTTTTTTGAACACACCCCTTTCAACTAATTGCCCAATTGCACAGCCTTAAGAGCGTGCATATCATGAATGCTGGGTCTTGTTTGTTTTCTGACAATCTACTGAACCTACTGGTAACTTGTTTGCCACGTAGCAATAAAAAATATACTAAAAACCTTGATTATTCTGGTTAGTCACATTGTACTGCTATTATTTTGAACAATACTGTATATATATATATATATATATATATATATATATATATATATATATATATATATATATATATATATATATGCCTACATGTCATAATGGATAGTCATCGCATGAATCAGAATTAGTCTATCTATTTGCTCACACACGAGCAGCTCCATTTCATCTCGGAGACACGTTCTGTCTTTGCGCTTGCCAAATTCCACCGTGTAAATAGCAAATCCTTCACGGCACGAGTGTAACTGGCTGAATGGAAGATGAGACTCTGATTGGTTTATTGCACGTTACACCCAAAAAACACCCATTACTCATTAAGAGAATAGGGAAAACCTGTTTAGAACCAACCGTTTGTCCATCGTTAAAATAGCAAAAGTGGATTTGGACACTCCCTGAGTGCACCTGCGCCATGCGCTTTACACTTTGCATTTAGATCGTTAAAATAGGGCCCCAATGACTTTAAATTATCTTTTGGGAGTAATTTCTCCAAATTTGATGTGCGATAAATTAGATTAATTAATCACCACATCATGTAATTAATTAGATTAAAAATGTTAATCGCTTACCAGCCCTAATAGGTACACAATAAGTGCATTGTATCAAATGATTAATTTGAATGTAATTACATAGTAGATAAGGCCACCTAATATAAAGTAGGACCAAAATTATTGCTTTGACTGCATTCATCAGGCACAACATTTAAATCCTATAAAACTAAAAAAAAAAAAAAAAAAAAAAAACACGGATCTCATATAAAAGCCTGTCCAACAAAAAAACATATAGGTCGTTTGTGCAAGCACCTTATTATGACCTATATTTTTGTTTTCTAGCGGGTGCAAAAATAATGACAGTTTCGTGTTGTGTCTGTCTCCATGAAATAACGTATAACTCTATTAAATGGAATGTGTGGACTTTTTACACCGATTTCACAGTAATTCATACATATTTTACAAGGTGGCATATTCGCTCGAATGACCAAACCTAACGCCACTCCTAAACCTACCCCTCACAGAAATTATGATTTATAGAGAATATATGGTACATTTTATAAGCACGTGCATTCTCTGGGGTCAAACCCATAATCGTGATTACATATAGTCTTAAAACACAATGCTGTACCAGCTGAGCTACACGAAACCTGAATTACTGCACAAATAAAACAGTACAAAACATTCATATGAAAACTTCCTGTTGCCGATAGGGGCACAACTGTAATAAACGCTCTGATTGGTCATATTTCAGGGATTTGGACAAACAACCTATACGGGCATATTGGTTGGAGAACAGGTTGCATATAAAATGAATAAGAAATACAACATTAGAAACACAACATCTTGCAAAGGTTTAGCCACTGCTTTTTTGTTGGTCTTGTTTGTTGTGAGATTTTGTATCCTGTTCAAGGAAAGTGACCGTTCTCATTTCTAGTGAATCTCTGAAATGGTACACATGTGCCAGTACTATTTCATCTTAAAGACACTGACTACATGCGCACGTCCTGATTTTGCCAAGTCCGATGTGTTCCTAGGTCAACATATTTTGTTGACCCTGGAACAACATTTTACTCCAAAAATATATTCTTAACCATATCCCTACACCTAAACCTAACCTTAACCATGAGTAATCCCTAAAATCAGAGGAAATGATAGATGAATGACACTGATGTACAAGCACCAAACACTGATTTTAAGCATAAACTTCACAAAATCTATAAACTGGTTCTTCAAATCTGATTGGTTAATCACAATGTTGTTCCAGGGTCAACAACGATGCTGTCCCAGGAACATGTCTCACTTGGTAAAATCAGGTTAGGCGACTACATGCAGAGGTTTGGAATCCCACAGGACATGTGCCATTCTCCCCCTGAGCAGAACGTGGTTTCTCTCCAACTTGCATACTCTTATGGCAGTTTGTGTACATGGCCGACGTGCAAAGCTAAATGCTTTCCCAAAAGAATGCAGTAGGAAAGACAACAAAGGCTTTTGCGAATCAAGAAATGAAGATGTACATACAGAACTACTCTTTCTCGAAACTTTGTTCCTTAAAGTAGCTTTCTTCTTTTTACGCCCATGTACTGAAGTTAACCAGAGGCACAATGAAGGGCAATGTAAGACAGAGAAAAGAAGATCCAGTATAGAATCTTGAGGGAAAGACGGAGTTGTTGTTTTAGTGCTCCATCTTGCCTCAGTAAACTTTGAAAATGTTCCCAGTGGAGGAGATGCACTTATGGGGCTAGGAGTACAGAGATCTGTTGGGAAGATGGAAGCAGAGCACTGAACTAGATCAGCCAAATGTGCCGGCCATTTCCATGTTCCATTGTCAGCACTCCATAAAAAAAAAAAAAAAAACATGAAATATTGAGAGGGTGCATTACCATGGGCCAGAAACTGATGGCTGCTTGGGTGAGGGGTAAAAAGAAAAAAATGATGAAAACAGTTCAAAAAGGGGGAAGATGCCATCTGGACAGTTTCTCTATCTTGAAAAGTGGAAGTCTGTCAGGTTTGGTACAGTATGTGAAAACAAGAAGAAATATTGTTGAATTACTTATTTTAAGTTGTTATGTTGATATGGATGGATGACTGATAAATATGTTAACAAAATGTTGTTTTCTTTAAAGGGATATTCCTCCCCAAAATATTTTTTTTGTCATTAATTAATCACAACCCCATGTCGTTCCAAACCTGTAAAAGCTTTGTTCCTCTCCGGAACACAATTTAAGATATTTTGGATGAAAACAGGGAGGCTTGAGGCTGAAAATTATGAAAACCATCGTCAGATGGTCTGTCTGCTATCAGTGGTTCAACCGTAATGTTATTAAGCGACAAGAATACTTTTTGTATGCAAATAAAACAAAAATAATGACTTTTTTCAACAATTTGTCTCCTCTGTGTCTCTCCACATCACCCTAGGTCCAATTTGGAGAATATCTGCTGTATGCAGGCTTTGATTTGAAAGAAAACAGCGCATCCTTGTGGAGTGGCTGACACAGAAGAGCGTACACAGCCTGCGTCAGCTCATATTCTCCAAAATGGCATTATGCTGATGTGGAGAGACACAGAACAGACAAATTGTTGAATAAAGTTGTTACTTTAATTTTTTTATCCATGTCTTGAAGTATTGTCGTCGATTCATAATGTTATGGTTGAACCACTGATAGCAGATGGACTATTCTAATGATGCTTTTTATACTTTTCTAGACCTTGACAGTTTTTCTTGCTTGGCAGTCTATGGGACAGTCACAAGACTCCATGTTTTCATCCAAAATATCTTAAATTGTGTTCCAAAGATGAGCAAAGCTTTTATAGGTTTGGAACGACATGGGGGTAAGTGATCAATGACAAAATTTTCATTTTGGGGTGGAGTATCACTTTAATGCATTAATGCCCCATGCGCAGCACCAAATGGTACTGCAAAAATTGCAAATCTTTCCAAATGTTCAATATGTTTTCCTTGATCAAACATAGAAGTCTTATGAATCAACACGCAGTTCTTTCTTATAGCCATTAATGGACATATGCTTAACGACAATCTACGAAAGGTGTACTGTAATATAAAGGAATCTTCTGCATTGATTTTTCACAGGTGTTTTAGACAAATTTTGAATTATGCTTTGCATCATATTGTGTTTTAGGGTTCAAAGAAATCTCCATACACTTAGCATTTGATGTCCTGGAAGAAAACAAAAATGTTTTTCTATTATTTTGTTTTTCTTACAGTGAAGAATCTTTACATTCGTTTTTGGTATATGGCGAAAATCCAGTCAGATGTCTGGTATACATTTCCTTGGTGTCCTTTAAGTACTGTCTAGATTGGGAAAGTCACATGGGGGAATAAAATGCCTTGCTTGAGGCCAGAAAGCTTCCATAATACTTTTATTTATAGATGTGGAGCATGTGATGCAAATATTACAGTGAAACTTAATTCCAGCAGAGGAATCCCTGTTGATAACTGCGCTCAATACTTATACGGCTAATCTCTTATGTAAGATGCTAATCAAATTAGTGACCCACACATGCTCTTGTGACCACACTGAAAAATGACTTTGGAGCCATAAAATTATGGATTTGTATCTGTGAGAATCAATGTTTAGTGCCTACACAATCGGCCCTAAAGGTTACTCTATACTGTATCTTGCTATGTAAACTATACATACAGTCTGTATACTACTGCACTTCCTGTACGTGGATGTACTATATGTGTCAGGGATGTTACAATATATTTTTATTACATGATTATAGTTGCCATATTGCCATGGTTATCTATTTCAAGGAAAATCAAATGCACTCTCAGTGGACATTTAGTTATTACAGTCTCATATTTCCTTTTTTATTTTTATTTTTTTAGAAGTTTGGATATTTTTGGTTTCAAAAAAAAATATTGAGTAAGAAATTAAGACTGAAAATTTTTCTTTTGAGATTCAGCATTCTAGCTTTTAGTGCATTTCATTTGGTTTTAAAGTATGTACCATTATTATTTTCTTCATCTATAAGCTTTATTAGCCATCTATTGTCTAGATATCTGTATTGGTAGTTTAGAAAAATCCATATCCATCAAGCACTAGAGATTATAGACAATTTGTGCATAAGCATAGGGTACTGTAAGCATTCAAATAACTGATTTATAACTTGATGGTTACAGCTATTACTGGCACAACATCATGCAGTATATGTAAACGTAATATTGTGGCTTTACCTTCTTAAATTATTTTAATGGTGGATGCACAAAATATAAAAGAGAGGATGGTATGACTGGAAATTGCATGCCTTTATGTTTGTCCCACATATCTCAAAGCACACATTACACGCATGCATAAATGCACATAGACACTCATATGTGCACACGAACAGTGTAGTTCTGTTCAGTCAGGGATGAATAGATGAGGAATGCATCTAATAAAATATTAAGACTTGGCACTCATTTATCTATATCATATGACCATTGCTGCACAAGTGAATCTATTTCTCTCTTTCTGTGTACCTTCCTCCCTCTCACGCTTATTTACTCCTTTTATTTTCAATTCACAAGTGACTCTCCAAAAAGGTCTGCCAATCGCTTCACATGAAACATAATTACACTAAAGGAGACTAATGATTGGCTCAAATGCTTCCTAGTAATTCCATGGCAATTTCATTGTGTGATTCAAACAAACATGCATTCCCTGGTGGATTGCGTGAAGCCAGCCGGATGCCTTTGCTTTTATTTGACAAAGGAGTGGAAAAGGCTTCCATTATATGTGCAGACACTGGCACAAATCTCCTTTAAAAACACTGCACTGTTTTTATTATTTGTGTTTTACACATTGCTCTGGCGTGTCACTCGTGTTTGTGACGTGCCACGACACAGCATCAAGAGAGTGAATATGGCTGGAGTATAATCACAGCTAATGTCTCGGCTGGTTTCTCTAGAGAACAGGAGATGTGAGCCATTTTGTTGACTGAGGCACACACGTCTCTGTCATCACTTGGCTCCAGCTCCTGCAGCTCTGGCAGCAGATGGTTGACTGGGTTTTCTTAGTCAACACCACCCTCTATCGGCAAGAACCGTCCTACAGCAACTCGATTTCTAACCAGGAGACATTGATGTTTTAATGTCAGAAAGAAAGAAAGAAAGAATCATAATAATATATTAATTTAGCATAATATGTTAACTTTACAACACACTGATTTGATGATTTAGAGCACCTCCAAACTACAGTTAGCATGTGTCGCAGCAAATGTATGTAATTTGTAACTTTTACACACTGCTACACACACTTAAAATATTAAGACTCATCCAGATCATATGTCTGCTGCCATTCATTTCTCCAAAAGATACAGAGAGGTATCATTATTGATTATAGAATAAAATACACGTTCAGGTTTGAATGCATAGAAATAAATATCACTCCCATAGAGTATATTATAATATTTACGGTAACACGGATCTCAATACGCAAACTTTTTGTGTGTGTTTGTGTAAAATCAATTCAATAAGCAGGCCACTGTGTGGATCAGCTCTTACTCTTAGCTCAATTAAAAGAATGCAAACTTTAAATCTGCATTAAATTAAGTAGATGTATTACACATGTTTTACTAAAAGACTCTGGCGCGCATTACGTCATATTCTGACAATAGCAAGTTTACGTGCTCAAAGTCTAGTGTGACCGTGGCTTGGAGTCTCCTCGACTGTCCTCAGGCTCTCAAGGGGAATATTTCATTTGCATTTGTAAATTGCTCTTACATTATAAACATGATTCTTGAATACATTAAACACAAACTGGTTCTCAGAGACTGCGTTGCAAAAAATTAAAGGTGTGGTCACTGCAGATTTGAAATGATATTTATTCCCATTCATATCTTGCTTCAGACTAACCAGTCATAAAAAGAGCAGATTTGTCAGTAACCAGGCTTTGTGTGCACCTGTGCAATCCACACTTCAAATCTCATCTTTTCATCTGACTCCAGTTAGCTTTTGGAAGCTAACACAGAGGTCCATTTACATTTTTCATCTTACATTGTAAAGTATTACTCTGTGTATTGAGTAAAATTTTTATTATTATTATTAATGTAGTTCAAATGACCTGCCCAACTTGATCCATATTTAGAAATGGCTCAAGATGCATCTCTTCCATCTATGCTTGACCTTCTAACACTAGAACTCTCAGTTCTATTTCTATTCTATACTTGTTTCCTCTTTATTTATTAAAAACTGACCCTCTAACATTGGCATTCTCTATTCATTTTCTGTTCTATCTACTTGTTTTCTTCTTAATTATTATGAAAATTAATAATAATGACATAGGTGGAAAAGCCTTCCTTACTTTTGTTGTTTTTTATTTTATTTTATTAATTTTTTTTTGGTTCCTGCTCCTTGTCCTTGGATTATTGTTTGTTTAATAAATACTGCATTTGCATCCTACTCTGCTTTGTCTCTGAGTTGCTCCACATAACACTTACCCTCAAGTTATTCGAAACAGGTGTGAGTTTCTATCTTCTGAAGTCCATTTTGGCTACTCTTTGGTTACCTAAATTACTCAAAATATAATATAAGCTGTGGTTTGAGGCCTCTTGTTGGATAGATTCCGGAATGTAAGTCTGATATTTCATGGTAAAAGAGACTATCATTGCATATAAAGTAATCTGTCAGATTAGCCAGCAAGCTTTTGAAAGACCAGGATCTGTGGAATTCAATAGACCCATGCATGAGCATACTGTTACAAACATACCAGGTTCCACCTCCACACAATCACAGTGCACACCCTCACCTGAGTACTGAACCATCACCACCTGATCCTCATCACCAGTCATCCACCACAGCACCATAAAAGCTACACACACGCACACAGTCATTGTCCGGTCACGTTCGCAGCGGTTTTCTTCTTCAGTGTTCACTGGTCCTGGAGATGCAACTGCTCTCATATCCCACGGACCGATCTAAGGTAGCATTTATCATTTCACAGTTACAAGGCAAGGCATTGCACTGGGCAGACTCTCTCTGGACCCAGAATAACCCTGTAACCCAGTCATATTCTAGCTTCATCGAGCACTTCCAGGAAGTATTCGGCAAACCGGCCTGGGACTCAACGATCGGTGAGAGACTCTATAACTTAAAACAATGAACTATGTCTGTCAATGATTATTCCTTGCAGTTCAGGACTCTGGCGGCCTCCAGTGGGTGGAACGAACAGGCCCTGCTCACTACCTATCGTCAAGGACTAGATCCCAGAGTGCGGTTGCATCTCGCTGCATACGAGGATACCATCGGCCTTGAGCTATTCATCCAACTGTCCATCCGCTTCGCCACTCGTATGCAGTCGTGCTTAGAAGAGCACCAGGGCCAGGTGCATTCCTCCACACCGCTCTGCCAACCAGAGAACGTCAGCTCCCCAGAACCAGCCAACGAGCCCATGCTCGTGGACTCCTACCGCCTCACTCCGGCGGAGCGTCATAGACGGCTGGCCCAGAATCTCTCTCTGTACTGTGCAGCTTCGGGGCATACCATAGCTGGGTGCCCCGTTCGTCCTCCTCGTCCCATGGTGAGTGCCATCCTTCCCTCACGATATCAGATGAAACCACTCACCACTGTTGTGACACTTACTGCGGCCGATGTCTCTCTTCCAGTTTCCGCCCTCCTCGATTCTGGGTCAGCCGGCAACTTCATCTCCGGCGCCCTCTGCCGTCAGCTCAAACTCCCAACCACGGCCATGCCAGCCGCTTACCAAATCCACACAATCACCGGCAGGCCGCTAAGTAAGAAATATGTACGCCACTGTGTGGGCCCTATCTCTCTTCAAACTGGACTCCTTCACCACGAGGATATCCATCTGCTGGTTCTGGAGGACTCCACTGCTGACGTCATCCTAGGGCGCCCATGGTTGGAGCAGCACAACCCCGTCATGTCCTGGGGGACCGGAGAAATCCTGAAGTGGGGTGAAGCTTGCTTTCAATCATGTATCTCCGGCTGTCCTGTTCCAGTGGAACGTCCCCCTGAACCACTACCAGTCTACTCCACATCCATTGAAAGCCCTGTCGAGAATCAATCCATCTCCATTCCCAAGTGCTACGCCCCCTTCAGCGACGTTTTCTGCCCGAAGCGGGCCTCCAAGCTGCCTCCACACCGGCCATGGGACTGTGCCATAGATCTGCTGCCGGATGAACCAGTGCCAAAGGGACGGATCTATCCCTTATCTGTCCCCGAGGAGAAGGCCATGGAGGAATACATCAGGGAGGCACTGGCTCAAGGTTACATCCGCCCATCTACCTCCCCTGCTGCTTCCAGCTTCTTCTTTGTGGCCAAGAAGGATGGAGGGTTACGGCCATGTATTGATTACAGAGCTCTCAACAAAATAACTCGGAAGTTTCATTATCCTCTTCCCCTCGTCCCAGCGGCCCTGGAATATCTCTGTGGTGCCACTGTGTTCACCAAGTTGGACCTCCGCAGCGCGTATAACCTCATCCAGATACGTGAGGGGGACGAGTGGAAGACCGCCTTCATCACCCCTACTGGCCACTATGAATATTGTGTAATGCCGTATGGACTTGTTAACGCCCCCTCCGTATTCCAGGACTTCATACATGAGGTGCTCCGGGAGTTCCTCCATCAGTTCGTCCTAGTCTACATCGATGACATCTTGATTTACTCCCGGAGCCAGGCAGAACATCAACGCCACGTTGCGGAGGTCCTGCAACGCCTGAGGGACTACCAACTCCACCTCAAACAGAGAAGTGTACATTTCATCAACCCTCAGTGCAGTTCCTTGGATACACCATCAACCACAGTGGCATCCGGATGGACGAGGGGAAGGTAAGCGCCGTCAGGGACTGGCCCATTCCTAGCACCATAAAGGAGCTGCAGCGATTCTTTGGCTTCGCCAACTTCTATAGACGATTCATTAAGAACTTTAGTACCATCACCAGTCAACTTACCAACCTCCTTCGCCAGAAGCCCAAGTCCCTGTCATGGACTCCTGCCGCCACCGAAGCCTTCCAAACGCTGAAGCAGGCTTTCACGACCGCCCCACTCCTCTGCATCCAGATCCAGAATTACCATTCGTCGTGGACGTGGACGCCTCTACCACCGGAGTGGGAGCAGTTTTATCCCAGCAGCAGGGGACACCCAGCCGCCTCCATCCATGCGCCTTCTTCTCCCGGAAACTCAACCCGGCGGAGGTCAATTATGACATTGGCAATAGGGAGCTACTAGCCATCAAGCTCGCCCTGGAGGAGTGGAGACATTGGCTGGAGGGAGCCGAACACCCTTTTTAAGTACTCACTGACCACAAGAATCTGGAATACCTCAGAGCAGCCAAGAGACTCAACCCAAGACAAGTCCGCTGGGCGCTATTCTTCACCCGCTTCCAGTTTACCATCACCTACTGCCCTGGGGCTAAGAATGTCAAGGCCGATGCTCTGTCCAGATGTTATGCACCCGAAGAAAAGTCGGAAGACCCCGAACCCATCCTTCCGGACAAGGTCATAGTCGCCACTATCTCCTGGTCTGCAGAAACTCTCCCTCCAGCCGAGGCCCACAACAACACTCCGCCGGATTGCCCACCAGGTCTCCGATATATCCCTAGGACACAGCGCACTCCTCTCATTCACTCCACCCATACATCACCTGGCACTGGTCACCCGGGGGTCAATGGAACCCTCTCGTTGCTACGGGAACGCTTCTGGTGGCCCAACATGGCCTCGGATGTCAGAAGGTACGTGAGTGGATGTACCAGCTGCGCCATGTCTAAAAGTCCTCGCCATCTACCATCTGGCAAACTTCATCCTCTGCCCGTTCCCAACCGCCCGTGGTCACACCTTGGGGTGGATTTCATAACGGACATTCCACCTTCTGACAACTATACCTGTATTCTGATAATTGTGGATAGATTTTCTAAAGCTTGTCGTCTTCTTCCTCTGAAGGGTCTCCACACTGCCATGGAAACGGCAGAACTGATGTTTAACCATGTCTTCAGGTACTTCGGCATTCCAGAGAACATAGTGTCAGATCGGGGCCCCCAGTTCACCTCCTAGATGACGGTGCAGCCTACTCGGTCAAGGACATCCTGGACTCCCGGCGGCATGGTGGTCAGCTGGAATACTTAGTGGACTGGGAAGGATACGGTCCAGAAGAACGTTCCTGGGTCCCACGCAACGACATCCTGGACCCCGCCTTGCTGGATACCTTCCACTCCATGCACCCCAACCGACCTGCTCCCAGAGGAAGAGGACGCCCACAAAGTCGTCGGGGTCCCCGGCCCTCAGGAGCGGGCCCTGTGGAGGGCGGTACTGTTACAAACATACCAGGTTCCACCTCCACACAATCACAGCGCACACCCTCACCTGAGTACTGAACCATCACCACCTGATCCTCATCACCAGTCATCCACCACAGCACCATAAAAGCCACACACACGCACACAGTCATTGTCCGGTCACGTTCGCGACAAGATCACTCATCTGCGCTAACTATAAGGACTAACTCCTCTTTACCTTCTCTCCAAGGATATTCTCCGAAGTCTACTCCTCCTTCTTCTCTCTAAGGATTGCTCCCGAAGACTCCTCCAAGACCTCACGGTGCGTGTGTGTGTGCGTTCACCTCCATCCCGGCACGGATCCCAATCCCTCATCCACTCCTCACTACCTGCTCCTCTGCTTGTGTCTTTAAATAAACATCTTATTCATCTGTTACTCCTCTGTCTCCGAGTGATCCGTAACACATACTATGACCGGTGCTTATATAAAGACCTCATATCTTGATGATTATCAAAGATGGTTAGAAGGAGTGTAAGATCTAAAGAGTGCATTTGACTTTGATACATTTAGTGGTTAGTTTCAGTGACTTCAGTGCCAAAGCTTTTTAACTCTGCCAGAAGAATATTTAGAGTCACCCAGTGGCAGTTTTCCAAATCCAAACCACACTGAGGGATTTATCAGCTTGCTGTGGTCAACAAAGGCCACACTGTTTTTTTTGTCTCTGACAAATATAATTTAATGGGAAACATTCAAGTCAAAGATTTTACACCCTCAGCCAGATTAATTCCTGAGAATTATGGCTGATGATGTCTTTGAATGACTATGTCAAAAGAAAATGTACGTTTAACTAAAGATACAACTGTCTGTAATCCAAATAACACACAATTTTGGTTTGGGATGAATGTGTGTGTGTGTGTTTGTGTGTGTGTATGTGTGTACTTGTTTTTCTATTCTGGTGGGGACTTAAACCTGAATACACACAGACTCATGGGGACTTGTGTCATGGTGGGGACCTAAATTGAGGTCCCCACGGGTAAACAAGCTAATAAATTACACAGAATGAAGTTTCTTGAAAATCTAAAAATGCAGAAAGTTTCCTGTGAGGGTTAGGTTTAGGGGTAGGGTTGGTGTAGGGCCATAGAAAATACGGTCTGTACAGTATAAAAACCATTACGCCTATGGAGAGTCCCCACAAAGATAGCTGACCAGACATGTGTGTGTGCGTGTGTGTGTGTGTGTGTGTGTGTTTTCTTTTCTTTCTTTTTTCAGTGACACTTGAAAAACCTGGATATGTAACTTCAGGAAGGTGTCACATGTGTTTTCACTGAACTAAGGATAACCTTGGAAGACTTCATTATTACCATAGCAACCAGGATGAAGAAATACTTGTTGTGCAATAAACTGTGTGGTCCACGTTTAATTTTGAACTTAAATAGGCTTTACTTTTTATTATTATTTCAAGATATGACTGAGGTAAGCAACACCAAGGTCTCCGATTTTATTCCCAGGGAATGCATGAAATCTTTTATAACAGTCCATCTCAGTCCAAATTATCTCAAAACAGACATAAAAGTGTTTCTTTATTTTAGCTGAACAGCAATATATTTCCCCACATTTACACATATAATTCTACTGTTGTTTCTTGAATGAGGCTCAATGTACAAATATTTAAATTTGTCGTAATTGGAGGCCATTCAGATTTCTTATTTTTACATGCTGAATACTTATGGAAAGTTGATTTAATAAAATGTTCAGTTTGAAAGATGGGAGGGTAATTTATAATATAATTAATTTTTGGGGGGGTAAAGCTAAAATTAAGATGTCCACATGTATGTTGTCTTTGTATTTAATGGAGAGAGAGAGAAAAAACGGAAGCGTAATTAACTTACTAAATAAATAAACAAATAAATAAATAGTTCAAGTTTAGCTGTTCCTGCACTGTACTCTAGAATCTGATCCAATCCTTGAATTTATTTCAAGTTTACTAGCTGGTTTTGGGAACAGAACAAACAAAACTCCATTCAGTAGTCAACTCTAGATAAAGAAATAAACCGTTATAGCAGCAAAATGAGAAATTAGGGGTTAATGAAATTATGATTTCTGGGATCCAGTTATGAAATTGGAATTAACGGTATACAGTAAACAAAAAGACTTCTATTTAAAAATGAATGTTCTGTGTCTTTGGGTAAATGAATGGTGCAGTAATAAAACAATGACAGCCATATGCTCTTTATATCAGGAACTAATGTACTTTCATTGCAATATCTTAGGGTCCCAAATAAATAAAAAATAAAAAAGTGAAAAATTTTTAATTTTCAGTATTCCTCAGACGTATTTTTTTCTTTTTCTAAAGTTCATTCCTCAGAAAGTCCTGCGGTGCTTGCAAATCGATTTCTGATTCCAAACCATTATTAATTATGATATTGCATGCCGTTATGAATATAAAACTGTAATTAATGTGTAATGGAGATTCAGTGAGCCAATTTTAGATGTCATTTTGATTCATTGTGATTCAAGGAATCCAATGCAAATGTTTCAAGTGCCAAAGATACACCCACTGGCTCATTAGAGCTTTTCTTTTTTTTTTTTTTTCTCCACGTTCACACAGTGAAAAAAAGATTGTGACAAAAAGGCAGGGAGACCTTACTGCACTTGTAGGAGTTTCCTTTTCAGACACAAAATTTCAGGGAGGTATATATGAGTCATGCAAAGTGATTTAAAGAAGAAAATCATGGTTTGCATTTATGCTAATTTCCATAATGATTATTGATATTGATATTGATATTGATATTGATATTGATATTGATACTGGGTTTATTGTCCAATAATGTTTGTTCAACAATTTATTATTATCCCTTATTTAATTCTGTAAAATAGGCTTTTGTGTTAATGATTTATGAATCATGATGGAAATGTGCTGGGTGGTTCTGTGTTCTTTTGTGCATTGTCAATAGATAACCCACAGAACTTTCCACTTGGAGCTAGGAGTCAAATTACAGCAGACGGAACCATCATACCCGACTTGTAATATTTAACATTTTGTGCTATGAAACACACTATAAAATAAAATACAACCCAAAATAGTATTTTCTACAAACCAGCTACATCAGAGAACTGCATCATTTTTATTTTATTTATTTTATTTTTTTATTATTAGTTTTTTTGTAAATAAAAAATATTATTGATTACAAAGTTACCTGTTTGATTGCATTCATTATTTAAATAACAAGTGCTTAAAATGAGATAAGATATGATCATTTTGGAGAAATTAACAAAAATAAAAACACTGTACATATGACACACACACACACACACACATATATAGATAGATAGATAATATCTTACTGGGAATTTGCATTTGATAAAAAAAAGAAAAACCTGCACATCACTGATATATTTCTGACAACACTGCAGCTACTCAGTTAAGGTGACAGTTTGAGATTTACCATGATTTGAACTTTTATAGATACTTATTTGTGTTTTTCTTATTTCTTATTTCTTATTTATGATGCCTTTCTTCTCACATAATAGTATCCACTAAAAATAAATAGTTAATGTCTGTCTGTCTATCTATCTATCTATATTCACCATACCACACCATATTAAAACTGTGTTTGACCCCTTTTTGCCTTCAGAACAGCCTTAATTCTACGTGGCATTGATTCAACAAGGTCCTGAAAGCATTCTTTAGAAATGTTGGCCCATATTGAGAGGATAGCATCTTGCAGTTGATGGAGATTTGTGGGATGCACATCCAGGGCATGAAGCTCCCGTTCCACCACATCCCAAAGATGCTCTATTGGGTGGAGATCTGGTGACTGTGGGGGGCATTTTACTACAGTGAACTCACCGTCATGTTCAAGAAACCAGTTTGAAATGATTCAAGCTTTGTGACATGGTGCATTATCCTGCTGGAAGTAGCCATCAGAGGATGGGTACATGGTGGTCATAAAAGGATGGACACGGTTGTAACGAGTGTTTATTTCAGTCAAAGTTGCTCTTCTATCAGCTTGAATCAGTCGGCCCATTCTCCTCTGACCTCTAGCATCAACAAGGCATTTTCACCCACAGGACTGGCACATACTGGATGTTTTTCCCTTTTGCACACCATTCTTTGTAAACCCTAGAAATGGTTGTGCGTGAAAATCCCAGTAACTGAGCAGATTGTGAAATACTCAGACTGGCCTGTCTGGAACCAAGAACCATGCCACGCTCAAAATTGCTTAAATCACCTTTCTTTCCCATTCTGACATTCAGTTTGGAGTTTAGGAGATTGTCTTGACCAGGACCACATCCCTAAATGCATTGAAGCAACTGCCATGTGATTGGTTGATTAGATAATTACATTAATGAGAAATTGAACAGGTGTTCCTAATAATCCTTTAGGTGAGTGTATATATCTATTAGTAGCACAATAGATTTTATGTTCATGTTTATGTTATAATGACCCTCTCTGGGTAAATTGCCCAATAATGTCTGTTAAACAATTTATTATTATCCTGTATTTAGTTCTATAAAATAGGCTTTTGTGTTAGTAAAATGGACATTTGTGAGAAATCAGCAAAAGCTTTGCCATATAATAAGGCTAAGCCAAGGCTGGAGAACAGGTTTGTTCCCATTTGTGCTGATGATGTTTGGAATTCATTATTCACGAAACTTGATTCCTGAGTGCTATCTGTAGGTCTTGCTCATTTACCCAGTTACCAGGACAACCACGCTGGCCCTAGTAACTACGCTGGTTTCCATGGGAACTATTGCAGACTATTCTCTTCATTGTCAGTGACAGGAATTAGAAAACAGGAGAAAATATTGCTCAAGTGCCATGCACTCTAATAGAAACCTGTGAGGAGAGTTTCGACCATTTTCCAAGCTCAAGCTCAGTAAAAAAAAATCCATCCAGGGTGGCAGTTGAAGCAAGAAATATCAATAATAAATTTATATATCATTCATTCAAAAATATATAAATGAAAAAAAAAAAATCATTCTTGAAGTATAGCCTTGTGTCATAGCTGTAGGTCACAATATTTACACCCAATGGTCGCCCAATAAAGCTGTTTCCATTTACATATCTTCTGTTGCCATACATAAACAAATCATAAATAGTTACTAAACACAAACAATTGATACTACATGTTAACCAGGAGTCACTCTCACTATAAATCCTGATTTATAATCACAACCAGTGTTGGGGAAATTTATTTTTTAAAGTAATGCATTACAATACTGTGTTAATTCCTAAAGAAGTGTCACGATCATCAGCTGGAGTGCCCATGAACTCCAGTAGAGAGCACTACATTCAGGACTCTTGTATTTGGTGTCCATTTCCATTCCCTACTCCATTTCCCATAATCCCGTGCTTAGGGCTAATTACCACCAGGTGTTCCCCATTACCACTCCCCTATATAAACGGTCTAGCATTTCCGAGCGTTTTCCCTGTGTTTGTTCCTTCCGTGTTTGATCTTGGATTGTGTATACCGACTGTGATTCTCTGCTGCCTGCCCCGACCCCTGCTTGTTTCTGTTGTTGATTTTGGATATCGCCTGACATACCTGACGCTGTTCTCTGATCTCTGCCTGTTTGACCATTCTTGAAAATAAAGTACTGCATATGGATCCGAACGTCTCTTACTCCATGTTACAGAAGACTTCGCCAAACAAAGGATCCAGTGTTTATTTTCTAAGGAACCAAGGCCAGGTATGGACCAAGCTGAGCAGCAGCTTGATTTGCGGCAAGGAAATTCTTCCACTGAGGATTACTGTATGTTACCCAGTTTTGTGAGCTGTCCTACCGGGTATCCTTTGGGGACATAATACTCAAGGACATGTTTCGTTTGTTGGTGGATTCTAAATTTACTGTAAGTGTTGTGTATGAGGAACATTGCAGTCCTGCAGTATCTACCAAAACATTCCACGACATGGGCGCCATTCCAGAGTCTCGTCATTCCAGAGTCTTGTCATAACAGGGCCGCCATTCCAGAGCATGCTTTTGTCAGGCCTGCCAAACCGACTCCAGTGCACAAGATGGCCACCAGCCCAGCGCCTCTGCACAAGATGACGTCTCAACAGATCTTCCAGAGCGTCATCATACCACAACAGATCATCCAAAGCCTCGTCACATCTCAGCTGAACTTCTAAAAGCTTGTCACGTCTCAGCTGATTATCCAGAGCCTCATCGCATCCTGTCTGTTGCACCCAGCAATGTTCTCTCAGTCTGTTGTGTTGCTGTCAAGTAGACTGTTACTGCTGTGGAACCTCCAAAGGTGGCAGCAACTGCTGCAGAACCTTCGGAGGTGTCAGTAGTATCCATCCATGAACTCTTGTCGTGTCCTGTCACGGCTATGGAGGCCATCCATGAATTCACCGCCTGTCCTGTCACAGCCATGGAGGCCGTCTATGAACTCTCATCCTATCCTGTCACGGCCACGGAGGCTGCCATTAACCTATTTATGTTCTCTGTTTCAGTCCTGCCTGACCAGACTTGCTCTCCTGTGCCATCGACTCCACTGTGGTGGTCCTCTGCTCCGCCCTGGTGGGCTTCTGGCCCGTCTGTTCCACCCTGGTGGGCTCCAGCGCCATCTGCTCTGCCCCGGTGGGCTCCAGTTCTGCCTGCTCCACCCTGGCTTCCTGTTCTGCCAAAATATTTTTAATTACACATTTTTTAGCAATGAAATTGAAATTTTGTCAGTTGAAAATCATAATGATTTAAATTAATTAGCAATCAGTAAAAAAAAAAAAAAAAAAAAAAAAAAAAAAACATTTCCAGACATGGATATTCATTTATTGAAAAATGAAGGAACCCAGACAGTTTGTTTGTGGTGATTTATATGTGAACAATGGAACATTTTACATTTTAATTCATACCTGTCTGTGAAAAACTGATGACAGTGTGCATGTCAATAATGTCAGCTCCCAAAAAGAAACTTATATCCTTGAAAAAAATATCTGTCAAAATTCTGCAGGCTTCTTAGAAACTAATGAGAAAACGTGCAACCAAATTTTTCATTTCATTTTACAGTAGCTCTTGGCTTCAGTAATCCATCTTTTTCTGTAAAAAGAAAAAGAAATAAAATGACATACGAAGATAGGGAAAGCTCCAATTATTGTGCAGACGAATGTATCTTGTGACAGTTTAGTATGGCTTAGCTATTTTGGGAATGATATCATACCCACCGTCCTCATTAAGTGGCTGCCATTTAAATCAGTGGGCGCTAAAATGGATTGGCAACAGATGGTGAAAGGATATGGCTTAACACAGTTGCTTAGTAACACTTCAGCCTCTGAAATGAGAGCCAATGGCTCTTTTGCATTTTTCAATGGAAGGTGAGAGTACGATTGGTTGCCATATTAATTTTCTGAGTTTAAACACAAAGTTATATACAATACATACATTCTTTTTTATTAGTAGTAATATTTTGTTTTTTTCGAATATTCTCATAATTATTTGAGTGTTGAAGTATTAGACATTCTGCACTGTGCAAGATGACCAGCAGATTGCGCCATACACAAAGAATTTCAAACGTTACATTTGCATGTCCATTTTACATCACAGGGTAGATATTTACATAACAAAATAAATCATTTGAATGCAGAGAGTGCTTATTATACACAATGTAACGAAAAAAATAGTTACATTTTTATGGTTCTTCTGTTACTCTTATTACTGTACTATTTATTATTATGTAACATCAATAATTTGGTAAACATTTAGGCCAGCTTCTAGCATTAATTATTAAACACTGGTTTATATAGCACAGGTTTTTATTCTAATTTTGCCCATTTTTTAAACAGTTTCCTTTAGCAAGGATGGGAGCATTCTAGAAATATATGTAACAATCTGGGATATTTTGAAATGTTATAATACTTTCTGGAACATTCCAGAACATTGTGGGACTAGTCATAATTTATTATGTATGAGTAATAGCAGATTAGCATAGTATAAGTTGTCAACATAATATTAATGATACACAAAAAGTAATGTGATTTTCATATTCAACATGACAAACCTACGGTGGCCAAGACGGATCAACATGCTGCAACTTAATAAAACATATGCAAATTGAAAAAACATCAGCAAGTGAAGAAAACATCTTCATCAGTTTGACAACACAAGTGTTGCAAATCATCACAACACATGCATATAACGAAATGAGATGCAAATCATCACAACACATGCATATAAAGAAACGCTGCAAATCCTCACAACACTTGCATACAATAAAACGCGCTGCAAATACTTCACAACACATGCATATAACAAAACACTCTGCAAATTTTCACAACACATGCATATAACAAAACGAGCTGTAAATCCTCACAACACTTGTATATAACGAAATGCGCTGCAAATACTTAACAACACATATAAATTAAGAAACACTGCAAATCCTCACAGCACATACACATTAACAAACAATTAATGAAGCTTTGTATATTTTTTTTTCATTAACCTTGTAATTATATTTAGTTGAGAATATTAAAGTTAGCCATCTTAAGTAACTTTTTACATTTAATAATGTAATTATTCTGCTTATTTAGGCTTATAATATCCAAAAGACAAAAAAAACTCACCTTTAAGTAGAGATGTTCCGATACACTTTTTCTCTTCCCGATACCGATTCAGATACCTGGGCTCAGGGTATCGGCCGATACCGGGTACTGATCCGATACCTTGGTATGTATCTGTATATACAGCTGTAGATACTACTAGCCCTGTGTAAATTGAGAGAATTATTTTATGGTGTGTTTCAGACTGATCCCTTAATAAAACATGAACAAATACATGGTGAACTACTGTACTCATTACAGTATTTTTATTATCTGACATGAATTTGACATGTCAGTAACTACCGGTACTACAGAGACATACTGCTAACCACTGATCTATAATATAGAATTATTTATTTTCTTAAGCAAAAAAGAACTTCAAATGTAACTGTATAAAAAACTGCAACAAATAAGTCTAGGAATATAAAAAAAATGATATATTAATCAGATAATATCTTTACAACAAAACAAGTAAAAAACAAGCAACCATCTAGCCATAATTATTATTATTAATAGAGACGTATTATTATTACTACATAGATACATAGCTAAATCTACTGTAGGCTACAACAGTAGCTTAATATATTGTCAATTTACTCATGTTAAGCCAAACATTTATTTTAATGGGCTGCCATGAAGATCTTTGAGTGTCTGTGTTTATGATATGACAGTTTTCTCAAATGAAACAGTAAATTCTTATGAAGTGACGGTTTATGCATTTGTGTCCTCATATAGTGACACACGGCAGAGACAAAATAGCGAGCTCCCGCACATCTGCGCCCATCACCCACAGAGATGTGGAATTTGCAGTTCATATATAGTCATATATAGATCAGTGCTGCTAACGCGTTTACATTTCTTCTTCGCTGCTCTAAACGGGTTGCTTGTGGCAACACAGCACAACTTCCTGTGTTTGCAATGCATTCTGAGCAGCGAATAAGAACTGTGCAGCGGTTAGGCAAAGCTAGCAGTCATAACTAGGTCTTGTTTAAGAAAATGGTATCGGATCGGTATATGGGTTCATGTACTCGCCAATGCCGATGCCAGAATTTGTTGTGGTATCGGAGATATTTCCGATACTAGTATCGGAATCGGAACAACTCTACCTTTCAGTTCACCATCAACTCCACTGACCAGTAGCCACTGCACGATAAACAAATCCAAGTCGGATCCGACACTTTTTGAGGTCTCCTTGACACATTTCCATTGTGGTCAGTGCTATTTGCAGCGCGTTTGTTAATTGCATGTGTTGTGAGGATTTTCAGCACATTTCGTTAATGCAAGTGTTGTGAGGATTTGCAGCATTTCTTTATATGCATGTGTTGTGATGATTTGCAGCGCGTTTCGTTATATGCATGTGTTGTGATGATTTGCAACCTTTGTGTTGTCAAACTGATAAAGATGTTTTCTTCATTTGCTGATGTTTTTTCAATTTGAATGCATTTTCTTAAGTTGCAGCATGTTGAGCTGTCTCGGCCACCGTACAAACCTTATAAAGAAACATTAAAAGTGGAACAAAACATTTATAAAAGTTTTTCACTCTTTTCACAACATAGACTGAATAAACAATAAACCCTTTGACTATTTAATGAAGTAAATTGTAATATCAGTTTGTCTGCCGTGCTGCCTGGATCCAGTAGTATATTATAGCATGTAGTATAACAGAAGTCAAGCAGAGAGCCATGCACAGAACCGTTTGGTGCTGTTCCCAAGCCAGGATGTCATCATTAAAAGTCACCATGTGATGGTGCAGCAAAGTGTTTCTTATCTAAATTAGAAAACCTTGTTTTCTTTTATTTTCTTTTTTTTTTTAAGTAGATGTTGTGAGTAATTGGCCTGTAATATAAGCTGAAGTAAAAGTTTTGCCATTCAGGGTAATGTTTTTTGTCATACAGTGGAATTCTTTGTTACATCGTAATGTCATCCATTAAACTGAATTACAGAATCACAATACAGATAAAACATTTTTGCATCTTTTTTATTTTGAATCTTTTTAATATTTTCAATTAATTAGGAATGTTTAGCACTGACAAATGTGTTAAACATTGTAGATGACGAACAGAGAACTTTGAGAGAACCAACAAGTTAATGGTGGCCCAGTAGCTATAGTGGCACTCTTAGAAAGGAGAGCAGAAATGTATTGAGGATCAACTGTCAGAATAATAGTTCCCTTTCAGTCACTCACTCTCTAAGTGACATCGTTGACCAACGAATTTTGGATATTGCTTTGATAGACCAATCTACTTTGAGTGTAAACTAAATAAGCCAATGCACATAGGCATGCAATTATTGCCGCTGCTCACAGTGTGAGTATAATAATGCAGCAGGTGCAATGCATACTAGCTTTACGCTTCAGAGCCAAGTGACAACATAGTTCTGCTCCATCAAAGTGTCTTCAGTGAGCTACTACTTGTCCACTTAATCCTATCACTTCTCACCTCCTTCAAGCGATTTCTTCTTCAGTCATACCTTCACTTACTCACATTATCAACACCTCTCTTCACTCTGGTACATTTCCCTCAGCATTTAAGCAGGCTCAGGTAAGCCCACTGCTAAAGAAACCATCTCTAAATCCAGCACATCTAGAAATCATTTATTCTATTCATTGCAAATACACTTGAGTGTGTTGTGTTTAACCAACTCTCTATGTTTCTTGTACAGAACAACCTCCTGTACAGCAACCAATCTGGCTTCAGAAACAGTCACTCAACTGAGACTGCCCTGCTCTCGGTTACTGAAGCCCTGCAACTGTCAGGAGCAGCTTTCAAATCCTCAGTACTCATCTTACTGGATCTGTCTGCTGCTTTTGACACAGTTAAACACCAGATTCTACTGTCCACCCTCAGAAAGATGGGCATCTCTGTAACCGCAATCCTGTGGTTAAAGTCCTACCTCTCAGATAGATCCTTCAGGGTCTTGGAGGGGTGAAGTTTCTAAGTCACTACTTCTTGCTAGTGGGGTTCCTCAAGGCTCAGTGCTTGGACCACTTCTCTTCTCCATCTACATGACATCATTAGGATCTGTCATGCAGAATCATGACTTTTCCTATCACTGCTATGCTGATGACACTCAACTCTACTTCTCATTCCAACCAGACGATCTGATGGTAGATCTGAGTGACATTTCTAGCTGGATGAATGACCATCACCTTCAACTCAATCTTACTAACACAGAACTGCTGGTGGTTCCAGCTAACCCGTCATTTCATCAAAACTACTCTATACAGCTGGGCTTGTCAACCATACCTCCTTCCAGGACAGCTAGAAATCTAGGAGTTGCGATCGATCATCAGTTAAAAAGCCAGTAAGATGAAAATTCTAAGCTTCCTATCACTGTTTATAAGTCCTGTACATTAGGTTTAAATCCATCCAAGGTTAAAAAAACATTGTCATTTTGTCAAAATATCATTTTAAAATTACCTAAATTCTCAGAGATCCCCAAACGGTTCGCGTGAAGCTGTTCAAAAGATTCAGTTTCCTTAAACCCCACCTTTCGGTAGCATACTGTGTTCTGATTGGTCAACTAACATAACCAGTTTGGATTGGTTGTTCTGCACACACCTCCACGGTAAACTATGCGTTAGCATCTGTTTGGGGTGAATTATGTTTTATTCCTCTCATCGCGAAGCAAACAGTAAAATAAAAAACTTGAACAGTCTCGCTGCTTTTTCTTCTGTGTTGGTGTATTCAAGCCGCGCGCTTCAGTTTGAATCTGAATAGCGCGTTCAGCGCTGGGGCGTGGTCACGAAGGGAGACATGAAAAACAGACATCGCATTGTTTTCATATGGATTACTTTATCACAGAATATATGTTAGCAGCACTTGTTTAGTTTTAAAGTAGACATGTCAAGCTTTCTATAGATATCTCTCTCATGTCTCTTCGTTGAGTATTCACGGAGTAACACTTCATTTTAATGACGTGTTTGTAACGTTACTTGACGATCAGCACAAACAAAGGCTGCAGACAGCACACAAACTGATAAGACGCTCGGGAGAAAACAGACACATAACTTCATAATCATACTTCGCGTTGCGATTCGGAGATGCTCGTTGTTCTAAATAAAGTTGGTAATGAACCATCTTTTATGGCCAAACGCAGTTTTGGTTTAATTATTCGCACATTGTTTACACAGATGGACAGCTACATCATACACTGTAATACAGGTAATTTTTGATTTCCCATTTGTGTGGCTCTTTAAGCTTCACAGACCAAGCTTCACAGACCATTTTGCTACATTGACCCGGTCCTGCAGATTAGCCTTATACAACATTAGGAAGACTAGACCATTCCTGTCAGAGCTAGCCACCCAACTTCTTATCCAAGCTCTTGTTCTTTCCAGGCTGGACTATTACGCTGCAACTGATCCAAAATGCAGCAGCGAGGGTTGTCTTCAATGAGCAGAAAAAGCTCACGTTACTCCTCTCTTTATCAGGTTACACTGGCTACCAGTAGCCGCTCGCATCAAATTCAAGGTACTGATGCTTGCCTACAAGATGACCACTGGCACGGCACCAATATACCTAAACTCACAAGTTCAAACTCATGCACCCTCCAGAAACTTGCATTCTGCAAGGGAACGATGCCTTGTGGTGCCATCCCAAAGAGGTTCAAAATCATTCTCTCAGACCCTTTCCTGGACTGTGCCCAGCTAGTGGAATGACCTCCGAATCTCAATTCGAACTGCTGAGTCTTAACTCATTTTCAAAAAACATCTAAAGACTCATCATTTTCTGCCGCACTTGACCAAATAATACTAGCACTTACCTTTTCTTGTCTAGCCTTTTCTTGAAAAGAAAAAAAAACCTAGCTACGGTTATTTGCTAGCCTAACTGAGACTTGTCATGGCACTTGTATACTGTTGTTTTTCTCTTGTTGGTCTGATTTCTTCTGTTGTTCTCATTTGTAAGTTGCTTTGGATAAAACTGTCTGCTAAATGATTAAATGTAAATGTAAGCTACGAGTTCAAAGCGCTCTTGGAAGCTTTTGGTGTTGGCAGTATGGCACTTCAGCAGTCCCTTCGTCGAGTGGGTTGCGCACTTCAGGTTGCAATACCCCCTTTTGTGCTGCAGCAGGCCATTCCCCTGTGCGCCTCAGCACATAAAAGAGCATTTCCCTAAAAGAGCAATTTCTCTAAAAGAGAAATTAATGGGTGCATCTGTGTAAAGATGACAGATCATTTTTTTAAAGATGCCTTTCACCCGTGCGCTTCTGGATGCGGTCGTTACCTGGAACTGGGTGATGGTCATGATCGCTGCCACACGTGTCTGGGCAAACACACTGAGGCGACGTTCGTGAATGAGTCATGTTCCCATTGCGGGAAGATGACCGTTACTAAGCTCTGGGTACCCGGAGTTGGGCCGGGTGAGGAATCTGGAAATCTCGATGAAAGAGTGTTTTCTTTCTATCTCTGTTCCCACTCATAACCCTCTCCTGCCCACTCACAAGGTGCCCGAGTTGGGTCCCTGTGTTCCATATAGCTGCCCCCCTGAGGGTACGCCTGTGGTTCTGCTAAACGGTTTCTGGGTGCCTGGTAAGCGATACCCAGCCCGTCACACTGGCTTCTGCGATTCAGTTTACCCGGCATCCCCCCCCCCAAGTTTAGCAATATTCACTTCACAACAGTGAAAGCGGCCAATGCCCCTGTCCTGATCGCAGTCCTACTGGCGAAGAATGTTATAGAGGCAGTCCCTCCAGCCGATATGAGGTTGGGTTTTACAGCCCTTACTTCATTGTACCAAAGAAAGGCAGTGGGAAATGGCCAATCATGGATCTGCAAGTTTTGAAATGAGCCCTTCATTGGCTATCATTCAAGATATTGATGCAGAAATTCATATTCGGGTGCATCCATCCCCAAGATTGGTTTGCAGCAATCGGAAGAATGCGTAGTTTCATGTGTCGAACCTTACACAAACCATTTCTGCAGTTTGTGTTCGAAGGATGGGCATATCAGTACAAGGTCCTGCACTTTGGGCTGTCCCTGTCTCCCCATGTCTTTGGAGGTGGCTCTTGTTCCCCTCAGAGAGCAAGGTCTTTGCATCCTCAACTATCAAGATGACTGGCTTTCTCGGGATCAGTTGTGCGAGCACAGGGACCTGGTGTTCCAGCACCTCAGTCTGTTGGGCCTTCAGGTCAACTGGGAAAAGAGCAAACTCTCCCTGACACAGAGGATCTCTTTTCTCGGCATGGAGTTGGATTCGGTTGAACAGACAGCACACTTCACAGAGGAATGTGCGTGGTCAGTGCTAGCCTTTTTGAATAAGTTCAAGGGCAGCACAGCTGTCCCACTGAAACTTTTTAAGAGGCTCCTGGGGCATATTGCACTTACACCGCTTGGCCCCAATTCGGTAACATTCCTGAAGGAGGGAACAGAGATGTCACATCCCGTCACCATGGCTGCTGTACCACTGCTGAGTGCCCGGGTCACCGGCTAGGCTCCTCAGCAAAAACCTGGTAATCATTGCACCTGCTGCCTTATTATACTTACGCTGTGATCAGATACAGCTGGATGCATGGAGCCAACTTTGGGCATCTTGGGCAAGGAAGTGCAGATCCTTATCTCTTTGGAAACATCAAATTCTACAAAAAAGTTAACCAAACTTTCAATTAAATTTCATATTTGAATTCATCAATGAAATATGATAACAACTGTATCATAAATGTTGTTTCAATTGCTCAAATAGCATTAAAAAAGCTTTATTTTTTTCAGGATATGCCAGCCAATGTGTATGCACAGCCCACATTTCAGAATGTTGATTTGTGTCTTTCTTTCTTCAGTCAAAAACAACTGAGGGTTTTTCAGAAAAACATTCCAGGATTTTTCTCCATATATTGGACTTCAATGTTGGCCAATGTGTTGAAAGTCAAAATTGCAGTTTCAATGCATCTTTAAAGGGCTCTATGTGATCTCAGCCAAGGAATAAGTGTCTTATCTATTGAAATGATCGGTCATTTTCTGAGAAAGATACAAACTTATATACTTTTTAATCACAGATGCTCATCATGCACTAGCTCAACATCATGCATTATGTAATCACACACATATCTACCAACCCAGTGAATATAAAGTGAATGTGCAAAGAAAGTTAAACGCCCTTTACAAAAAAAAAAAAAAAAAGTGAAAACAATGATTTTGGATGATTGTGACGTTGGAGGAGAAAGCGAGAGGGGTTTTTTCACCCTATCCTATCCTTTTGAACCAGAGTACACAGATGAAAAACTAACCACGCGTCACCTTTTCAGCGTGATTATGCAATGCATGAAGACATGCATGCACATTGCAGAGCTAGTGTAAGACAACCATTTGTGGTTAAATAGTATATACATTTTATTTATTCATTTAAAAAAAAAAAATGACAGGTCGTTTTGCAAGATAAGGCCCTTATTCCCCAGCTGGGATGGGATCGTGTAGAGACCTTTGAAGCTCCATTGAAATGGTGCAATTTGAATCTTCAACCCATTGCCCACCACTGAAGTCTATTATATGTAGGAAATTCCTGGAATGTTTTCATAAAAATATATGTATTAAAAAAATATATATATTTAAGTCATCATTTACTCACCCTTGTGTTGGTGTAATGCCCTATGTCCTTCTTTCTTTTTCAGACCACAAAAGGAGATTTAGAAAAAATGTCCCACACACACACATGCTTGTCCATATAATGGAAGTTAAAAAATGGATTGCAATGACAGTTCAGATGCTGATGAAACTGCTTACATGTCCTTGCGGGGCCCATGCTGGCTTTTTGTGGGCACAGTGGGCTAGGGCCACTGTTTTATTGTTTTCACCGTATAAACGTGGAAAATAATCTACAAATACTGAAGCAGCAAACTGCAAAACACAAAATCTATGTAACTGTCAATACTTTTGCCCATGACTGTACACTCCATAAACCATAATGACAAATCAAAAACAGAAATCACAACTTCGTAAATTTATTAAAAATAAAAAATGAAATTCCTAGGGGTGACCCCGAATAGTGGACGATTCAATGCTTCGTTGTTATGATCATGCCAGAAAGAAGCTTCAAATAAATATTTTATCGTGCGTGAATAAATCCAACCTCCCCTATAGATTTACATTTCACTTTCCATAGTCTGTGACTGACAGAGGAGCATCTTGGTCGCAGGGATTTAAAACTTTAACATGACTCACACTGACACAGACAGAGTGAAAGACTGGATTTTTTCTATCAGGTAGAGTAAAAGTGATTTCAAAACATTTCAGCTTGTTTATATATATTGTGTATATATTATTTATCTTGTATAAGATGCTTTCGGTTGAGTTGCACTGCAGTAAAGAGCTTCATTGTACGGTGATTATCTCTTCAGTGCACAGCCTGAACTGGACAAGCAAATGCCATGTGTGTTTTCATATGTCTTCACTCAGGAGAGGATTGTTTCTTGCCATACCGCCTTAAAACCTAGATCGGTGAAGTGTTGCAGTGATGTTTGTCCTTCTGTAGGTTTCTTCTATCTCCACATATGATCATGGAGCTCAACTAGAGTTACCATCAGGTTCTTGGTCACCACTCTAACCAAAGCCCTTCTCCATCAATTGCTCAGTTGGGCCAGGAGGCCAAGAAGAGTCCTGATTGTTTCAGACTTCTTGCATTAAGGGTAACGGAGATATGTCGGGTGGTCCGTTGCCTCCATCATGCATTAAAATTATTTAATGCACAGTTGGCCATAGATTACAACTACACGATATAACATGAGACACAATAAACTGCTTAGTTCAATCTGAAGCATCACTGTCATGTGGGTCCATACAAAGTGTACTGGGACTTCATTGCTTTCACAAATCATGAGGAAGTCGAACCACCCATGGAGGTAATCTGACTATGATTCGCTTTTGGGTACTTTAGGGGTCTCTGAGGTGACGTCACTTGGTTTGTTCAAATAGCCTGTATGAGCTATACCACTATGTGCAAAAAAAACACCCTTAAATACATCAACATAACACCTAAGAACGAATGAGTTATATACTTGTTTCCCATTTCCTGTAAAGCATACATAAACAGGTCACTTCCATGGTTAGCATTAGAACCAAACCAGTTAACTCATTTATTCTAGGCAGCAAAGTCTTTTCTAAAACTTTTGAAATAATTCTGACAATGTATACTGACAATAGCTGTGGTAAGCTATTGCTACCATATTTAGGATGGCCAACAGATATATTGTCTACACCACTTTGTTTGTTTTCAGACAGCTCATATATCTGCTGCTGCAGTCTCATTTTAGTCAGCCGGTCTGAAAAGTGGAATGTGGCTAACACATGTACAGAATCTACCACCACAAACATGTGTTACACTCATAACACAACAGCACCCATGTCAACCACATGCGATCTATTGCAATAAGGTAAATCCATAACAATTACAAAAGTCTTTTCTTTTCTTCTTGTTTCACAAATACAGGTCATTTTCAGTTAAATAAAGTCATGAAGGAAATCTAAAAAGTCTGCCCACAAATGTACAATCCGTTCTGGGTCACAGACGGCATTGAAAATGTCATGCTAAATGCAGATTGTATAGAGCCAGTGAGAGAGAATTAAACTACAAAGCAAACATCTTAGTGCATTGTTCAGATGAAACAATGTGAAAAAAAAAAAGTTTTTTGTGTCGTTGCTGCACTACGACCTCAGGTCATCAGTCAATGATGGGTAGGAAATGGTAGTGTAGAATGGTAGTGGTAATGCACCAATTATAACAATGAATAATGAGCTTCACAACATGGGACACAGTTGGGGAACACACAGGGGAAGCTAACATTAATCCAGGGATGTTTCTGACCAATCACAAATGTAATGAAGTTTCTGACCAATCTTTCTAAGCATTTCATTACAATTGATGTAAGTGCTATGGGCATATTTTTATTTTTATTTTTATTTTTTTATGAATATCCAGTACACATCATAAAACCTGATTATGGTGCAAGGTCTATGCAACTAGGTCATGAGAGCAGATGTAGTGGTGACCTTTCACTTCAATTAACTAAATCTGGATGAAACGAAACACTGTCTTGTCAATCTAAGAACATTTTTTTTTTTTTGTTAAACTGAAATTCCATTCATCATCTACTCACCCACACTCCATGTTGCACTAAACCTTCTGAAATACAAAAGGAATACACAAAGTGTGTGTGTGTGTGTGTGTGTGTGTGTGTGTGTGTGTGTGTGTGTGTGTGTGTGTGAGTGCGCACGTATACATAAGGATGTATTAAATGCAAAATGGTGTGCAAGTGGAAAATTATCTAAACTTGAAACTCAAGTCACCAACAGGATCCTGCAAGTCACCCACAATCTGCAGAAAAAAAGTCAGTTCATCGATGCTCTCTCCAATCTGTTAATCAGAATCAAACGACAACATCAAACCCACACAGCAGCTTTGAGCATCATGTCAAGCTCCCTAAACCTATCTAAGAAATCAGCTGAGAACTGCAGTTTTTGCAACAAACAATGCAATCTTTATTTAAATAATTCTTTTGCATTATATTACCATGAATTGTTACAGTAATGGCTTTAGCCAAATTGCAGGCATGTATAAGTATGTACATACACTGTTTATAAAGAACAGAAGTAAGGTATGCAAACAGTAATGCATTTTATAACAGAAAAAAAATATATACTCATTATTATATTATTTGTATTTTTTAGGTTACTAATGCATCTCATTCAGCTTTCAGTTACTAGTCAACAAAATCAAATCAAACCTTCAACCAAATAAAAAATAATAATAAAATAAAAAGTAGAAATTGTTTAAATAATTAAATAATAAAAAGTGCAAATGTGTGTGTATATATATATATATATTGTGGATATATAATAATTATTATTATTATTTTTTTTTTTTGAACAACATTTAGTATTTTCCCACGTTACACTTACAAAATCTACCACCACAAACATGGGTTACACTCATAGCACAACAGCCCCCATGTCAACCACATGCGATCTATTGCAATAGGGGAAATCCATAACATTTACAGTATTTTTTTCACATATTATAACTATCATAAATATAGGTCATTCTCTCAGTTAAATAAAGCCATGAAGAAAATGTAAAAAGTCTATCCACAAATGTACACTCAGAGCACTGTAGCTCAGTGGATCTCAACTGGTTGGCTCCATGTCAGATCTGGGTCACAGACACCAAAGGAAAATGAAATAAGAAAATACAATGCTAAGTGCAAACTGTGTGTGTGTGTGTGTGCGTGCGTGTGTGTGTGTGTGTGTGTGTGTTTGTTTGTGAGTGTGCACACAAATAAACACAGATAAATATAAATATATATGAACAATTTTACACTGATGATATGATATATATATATATATAGTTTTTGGGCACCGCCAAAAAATTTACATCAAAGAAAAATAATTTGAGAACCACTGCTTTAGAGAAATTGCAGCTACATATTCATTATTTACAGAAAAGCAATTTTAGAACCGTCATACACACACACATATGCCTTACATGTTTATACAAATAAGGTATAAACATTTTTTACATTTTTTACATTTATTGGCTGTAGAACTGAATTGCCTCATTGGGGACTAATAAAGCCATCTGAATCTGAATCTAAATATTATATTAAGTCATGTGAACCCAAGCTGTGACCAATAGTAAACATAATTTAAAACTAAATATTTTCAATTTGTTGAATAAAAAAAGTGATTCATCTAGACAAGTCACAATTGAAAAAGTCATCCTTTAATGCTAAATTTCAGTGAGTGAGCGGTTTATGCTGATCCTCCTTCTGTTTAAAGCATACATGTTTTTAAACTTGCCCTGAATGGCACACAGTATTGTTTTCCTGTATGCACTGGATAAGAAGTAATAGATAATTGGGTCTAGGCAGCTATTTAGAGCAGACAATAGCAAAGTACTCTCATTTAAGATGTGCAACAATTGTTGGCTATGAAGATCTCCGATCACGTTCAGCTGAGCCAGAACGTATGGTATGCGTACTGCATGGTACGGCAAGAAACACAATGTAAAAATGGCTGGTACTAAGAAAGTCTTGATGATGACCCTCTTTTTGCGACTCTGTGCCTTAGGGTCACCATTACCCATGGTCATAGTCTTGAGTTTCTTAGTGATCTTCACATAAAAACAAAGAAAGGCTACATAAAAAACAAGGAAGAGAACCACTGTTGTCAGGTTTATGGTCCCACCGACGGGTCCCTTGCTGTGGAAGTGGAAGCAGACCTTGTCACAGGGATTTCGTTGACTGTTGCTTGAAAAAAAGGGAATCATTCCAGAAATGAGGATCGCCCAGATGATGTAGCTTGCCGTGTGGCTCCACTTTGTCTTTTGGATTCGAAAGACCCAAACAGGCTTGATGATTTTCAAATAGCGATCTAGACTGATGAGGCTGAGGAACAGGATGCTGGAATACATGTTGATGTAGAAGAAGATGCCCACCACCTTGCACAAGTAGAAGGGACCTTCTTTGTTGTGGTAGTACACTCGCAGGGGCAAACACATGACCAGGAGTGTGTCCGCCAGGGCAAGGTGTCGCATGTACACAGCCATGGAAGAGTCTGCATGCCGCCGAAGGAAAAATATGTAGAGGGTGACGGTGTTACAGAGCAGACCAATGCAACAGATGAGAATGTAGCCAATGGGCAAGACGGGCCACAGAAAGCCATCATGAATCTGACAGGACTCATTGGTGGTTAAATTGCCTTCCTGCAACATTGTGACAGCCAAAACAATTGGTGTACACTTGCTGACCGCTGCTCCTCAAAATCTAGACATACAGTGATTTTTGGTTGTCCTAATGGGGCAAGGGAGGACAAAGTCAAAACAATTGGCAATATGATGACAGGTTCTCCCTTGATCTATTTTTAAAACTTGTTAAATTGCTTTTGAATAAATTCTAAGACCCCAAGAGAAGAATAGCACTCTTACCTGTTTGGCTGGTTTGCTTGTGCTGGGGCAATTGACTAGATACATGACTGTTCAGAAACTCCAGTACCTATACAGGAAACTCTGCTCGCATGTGACGTTGGATCCTGGTTGCTGAGGTTGACATAACTGCTAACCTCAGCAGAAAAGCAGAGGAGAGTCAGATAAATCGAGCAAAACTCGCTTCCATTCTCAGAGCACAGGAAATATCTGGTTGCCTAAAACTGGGTTTTTACCCCGAACAAAACAGACAGGAGGCTTGAGGAACATATACTTTAGACCCACTAAGTTTGGAACTAAACTCTTCAAGACCGTGGGTCTCCAAGATTATGGTCGAAGACCTCTGTTTTAAAGCTCTTTGACTTTTAACAACCTAAACAACCTTACAAGTACCAAAACATAAATATCTATTTCCCCATAAAAATTGCCTTTCAGTGACTTCATCTATGTGCTCTGTAACAAAATGTCCAATATACAGTATTTCAATTTAACACAAACAGCATGATCCTTATTAGACAAAATAAAGCCAGAAGTTTTTAAAATTCTCTTTAGGCCTTCAGATCATAAAAACCTTCTTACTAGCATTGGATATAATACCATGTTCAAAGCCATGTACAGAACTGATGAGTTACATTTACTTTTAGGCCTGGTCATTTAGCAGACGCTTTTATCCAAAGCGACTTACAAAGTAGAAGCAATCAGACCATCGAGTGAGCAACAATATACTTGCTGTGACGAGTCTCACTAGTCTTTGTCTAGCACAGTGCACATAGCAAGGTTTAGGCTGGCCACAATAAAAGGCCACTCTAAAATGTGTAGTTATATTGTATTGGGGGTTTTGCTGCACTGCGTGAGGTAAAACTGCCATTTGCATCACACAGTGCAACACGTCTCCTTCACATAGAGTTGATCAGGTTGTTGATTGTGGCCTGTGGGATGTTGGTCTACTCTTCATTGTCTGTGTGAAGTTGCTGGATATTGGGAGGAACTTGAACACGCTGTAGTATACACCGATCCAGAGCATCCCAAACATGCTCAGTGGGTGACATGTCCGGTGAGTATGCTGGCCATAAAAGAACTGGGATGTTTTCAGCTTCCAGGAATAGTGTACAGATCCTTGCATGGGGCCGTGCATTATCATGCTGCAACATGAGGTGATGGTCGTGGATGAATGGCACAACAACGGGCCTCAGGATCTCGTCACGGTATCTCTGCAAACCGCTCACCATCACGACACCATACACGCTGTCTGCCATCTGCCATGTACAGTGAAAACCAGGATTCAGGATTCTCTCCAAAGTGCCAGACGCCATCAAATGTGAGCATTTGCCCACTCGAGTCGGTTATAACAACAAACTACAGTCGACAAGCATGCAGATGAGCTCCCCTGGGATGGTTTCTGACAGTTTGTGCAGAAATTCTTTGGTTATGTAAACCGATTGTAAACCGTGTCAGACGATCTTGAAGGTGAAGATACTGGATGTGGAGGTGCTGGGCTGGTATGGTTACACGTGGTCTGTGTTTGTGAGGCCGGTTGGATGTACTGCCAGATTCCCTGGAACGCCTTTGGAGACGGCTTATGGTAGAGAAATGAATTTTCAACAGCTCTGGTAGATCTGTATTAAAGAAAAAAAATCACTTCATCCGATATTTAAGTGAATAAAATAGCATTGACAGCCTTACTTACTGGAATTCCACAACTATTGGCTTTGTTCTCTCTTTCACTGGACTTTGTGTGTGTAGGTGATGTAAAAGAGGAAACAAGGCATTCGGACCAAAGCACTGTGAGGCAAGGTACGGTAGACTCTAAAAAGATTGTCCCGTTTGTGTTGTTTTACTTACACAATAGATTAAAATATAAAACATTGTTATTTAATTATAAATGCACAGAGTTGTTTTTAATAATATTTTTAGGTGGACAACTCGTAGATGGAGGGGTCCTGTCTCCCCCGACCCCCCTGGGATTTCCGCTTATGCTGCACTGCCGTGATATTATGCAAAAATAAAATTCTACTTGGATATTGAAGTTTCTTTGGAAATGCATTTAAATTTATAAAATGTTTAATGTTGACATATCTTGTTTGCTGCAAGTGTCACACTGTCAGGTGCACACACTCCAGAGATAATGACAAACTCTGGTCCAAACTCTGAGTTGACAGAGAATGTTTATATCACGCTTTGTGGGCCTGGTGAAACTGATCTAAACCAGTTTGGCTTTATTGGGTTTTGCAACGCATTCAAACGACCAATTCGTACATAGACCTGTCACGATAACAATTTTTTGTTGTGTGATATATTGCCCAAGCAAATAAGTGATATTATTGTCATTTTAAAGACCATTTTATGCAACTGAATATACTGTATAATCATAATGTTACAGCGAAATAATGCAAGAAGGCCTACACACTTCTAAATGACTAAAAAAAAAAGTAAAAAAAAAAAAAAACATTATTTAGATCATGGAAATTAAGTATCAAAATATTAGATACCTTAAAAAACCTGAATAAATAGTAACAAAAAGTGCAAAGTAACAAGTAGAAAAAAAAATCATCTACAGATTTTTCCCTGACCTTCTTTTCTCTGTAAATTAAGGGTGCACACTATTGCTGAGAAACACAGTCACTACTCAGTGGTTTGTTTAGACCCCACTGGTGGGTAGGGTTAGGGGCGGGGTTAGGTGTAGGTCATGCACAGAAATTCATACGAATTGTGCAACTCATAAAATATATACGAATTGCCATGAGATCAGGATGGCTTTAGTCAACTCAAAACTTACTCTCCAACTCTTGAGTTGGTTCATCTCACTTCATGCTACAGGTAATATTAATCCCATATGAACAGGGCTTTAATGAATTACATAAATGTATAGGAACAAAAGCAACTGAGGGACTAATGACTTAATGAATGCAACACAGATTAACAGAGTAACATATAGGACAACTAGGGAAAGTAGGTAAAAGGAAATTCAATATAGAAAACCACAGACATGTAACAAGAGGCCAAAATAGAAGAGACTCTTGACTCTTGACTCTTGACTCTTCTCAGAGCGCACAAACAGACTCTCTGCTGCATTCTGAACTAACTGTAAGTGTGAAATAATGGTCTGACATAAAAAAATAAACTTGCAATAGTCCAGACAAGACTAAATAAAGGCATTAATAACCTTTTTTTTTTTATCTTTCCTTGACAAAAATAGATTTTAATTGAGTAAGAGACCTAGTCTGGAAGAAGAAGAAGAAGTAGAAACAACTATTAAACACAGCATTAATCTGCTTGCCAAATATCAAGTGATCAAACGCAACTCCTATATTTCTTCTTCTTCTTGTTTTTGCTGACAATAGACCTAAATAAGTGTTAATGTCTGAGCATCCTCTGGTTGGGCAAAAATCATAATATCTGTTTTACTTTGATTTAACTGAACCAAATTGTGAAACATCCAGCTTTTCACCTCTTCTAGACATGCAACAAGTAAACTTGAACCACAGTTCTCTCCAGATGTCAAAAGGAGATAAATGTGTGTAACATTTCATGTAAGGTGAAATTAAGTACAAACTGACTTCCAAATAAAGTTCATGTGCTTTAAACTATGCTTCCACTATACATCCAATAAAGAGAACAGGATGAAACAATTAACAATTTATTTATTTTTTACAGACTAGGATTTTTTTTAAAGACCTGACCTGATTCAAACTAATTTAAACCAGAATTATTTCTCAAACATTTACTGCTCAAGGCTGTCCATGACTGCTATCATTGCCTCCACAGGAAGTGACGAGCTGGTTTCTAAACTCATGTTTTGCATGCCAGACAAACCACAAATGCAGCCATAATAATCTCTGAGCCCTGTAACTCTTAAATCTGCAGCTCACTGCTAGAAAATGATGAACAGGTCACCGAAACCTTTCCAGCCCACGCTACCAAACTCCCCAGTTTCACTTACGACACTTGCAGAGAACTAGCAGCAAAGACATTCTGGTAAGACAGATCAGATGAAGTGTTAGTAAAAGTAGGGATTTCACACTAGAGAAAACCCAAATATCCACATACGGTACAACAAACCATTCGGTTTACTGAATAAATATGTGTCCTTCCTTAATCATTTATTCAAATAAATATGCTGAAGTAGAGCCTGTGACCTGTTTTTGTTTCTTGGATGGTGTTTCATGTGCAGATCATTATTTTACTAGGCCTGAGGAAAATAATACAAAAACACAATGGGGTAAAAAGAACAAACATCCTTTAAAAATAGTTTCATTTTGTATTTACAGTCAATTGTCTGTATATTATGATAAAAAATATACTTTTTTCAAATACTAATAATCATTCAAATCAAGAGACTCCTTTGATAACTAGCAGCAGGTCAGCAAAGAAAAGAGTCTTACTCTGTTCCTGTTGTATTTTTATTTATTTTTCCTTTCTTTTTTGTGTGTGTCTGATGTTAGGACATTTAGGGAGCGACAAAGAGAAGCTTACAATTCTTTTCATCTAGATGAATCACTTTGTTTCGACCTGAATCAGCAACATCAAATGAGATGAAGAGGAAGCAAAACAAACATAAAGCCTGCATCTGCCCTTGTAATATTTGTAATGCTTTATTATTAATATAAATGAGTGGTTTAGTCCTCTTGTAAATATCTGAAAGGTGGGAGCTAAAAGGTACAAAACCACAATGGAGCCTCGTGAACTCTCTTACATAAGACAAGAACAATGGGCATTTAATTCGAAATTGTAACATACTTTGATATAAGTGTATAGTGATGATGCATCAGCCAAGTGTTTTTAGGGAAATTAATAAACATTTTGCTAATTAGTCATTTGCAGCACTAAATGTAAAGGTGCCCAGTAGTAAAGCGGAATCCTAAACAGATTTATCTTAAAGGTGTATATACAGCTGTATCTCAGTAAATTAAAATGTTGGGGAAAAGTTCATTTATTTTAGTAATTCAACTCAAATCGTGAAAATTCATGAATTAAACTACTTCAGTCTGTGTGCATTGAATTTGTTTAAAGGGGGGGTGAAATGCTCGTTTTCACTCAATATCCTGTTAATCTTGAGTACCTATAGAGTAGTACTGCATCCTTCATAACTCCAAAAAGTCTTTAGTTTTATTATATTCATAAGAGAAAGATAGTCTGTACCGATTTTTCCCGGAAAAACACGACCGACTGAAAGGCGTGACATGTGGGCGGAGCTAAACTAACAAGGAAGCAGAGATATTTGAAGCAGTTTTACTCACCGCCTGCGGTTCCAACACACGATCGTGACCCTTTTTCGTTGGGATTGCATCATCCTTAAGAAATAAACGATACGCAAATCCGTCGTCAAACTGGGCCTTGTTTGTAAAACAAGCATCTTCGAAATGCAGGGAACAAACACAAACACTTGCACTTTACACTCCGTTGATGCTCTGTAAAAATAAACTCCATCCACTGGTCCCTTAATGCTGTTTTTTCTTTGGTAATCTGTGCAGGGTTGTCTTGCCCTTGCAACCAAAAACACACTTCTTTTGTGACATTTCGCGACGCTCTCGCTCTGATCAGTGAAGTCTGTTGTGCTCTCAGTGCTCTGCTATACGGGAGCGCGCTCTTCAGGCAGAAGTGCCTCAGCACCCATATAAGGAAATTCCGCTCCATCTAACGTCACACAGAGCCATACTCTAAAAAAACTTTCCGAAACTTGTGACAAACCGGAAAGAGTATTTTTGGAACAGAAATACTCCTTCAAACGTACAACTTAATTTTTTAAACTTTGTCCATGTTTAGCATGGGAATCCAACTCTTTAACAGTGTAAAAAACTCAGTATGCATGAAAATAGCATTTCACCCCCCCTTTAAGTCTTTGGTTATTTTAATTGTGATGATTTTGGCTCACATTAAAAAAAATAAAAACACCAATTCACTTTCTTAACCAATTAGAATATGGTGACATGCCAGTCAGCTAATCAACTCAAAACACCTTCAAAGGTTTCCTGAGCCATCAAAATGATCTCTCAGTTTTGTTCACTAGGCTACACAATCATGGGGAAGTTTGATCTGACAGTTGTCCAGAAGACAATCATTGACATCCTTCACAAGGAGGGGAAGCCACAAACATTCATTGCCAAAGAAGCGGGCTGTTCATAGAGTGCTGTATCAAAGCATGTTAACAGGAAGTTGAGTGGAAGGAAAAAGTGTGGAAGAAAAAGATGCACAACCAACCGAGAGAACCGCAGCCTTATGTGTCATGTGGGGGGTTGAGATGAACTCAATCGCAGACAGGATGCACAACACACAGGATTTATTATAGACAAAAAGGGGAAAACAAAACCCGAGAGGGGGAAAGCAATGACTAGGGCAAAGACAAGATGGTTTAACAATACTAGAAACAAGCAATAAACAAAAGACTCTTAACACAAGACTCTGACTACAGGTAAACACTCACAGGAAATACAACAACTCTTCAGTGGGTAACAAAGTGTAACAATATAACAATGAACAGCACAGGACAGTGAACACAAGGGGATAGAAATAGGGAGACTAATCATAACAAAACAGGTGACACAGGTAAAGCAATAATGACAAAACTAGGATAACAAGGGGGGCGGGGCAAGGGAACGAGACAACACAAGCACATGGCCCAATGACCAAGCCACACAAAACACGGGTCTGTCATGATCCTGCCTCAAGGACACGAGGGCAGAATCATGACATTTTGAGTATTGTCAAGCAAAATCAATTCAAGAATTTGAGTGAATTTCACAAGGAATGGACTGAGGCTGGGGTCAAGGCATACAGTAGCCATATCCCTTTTTGTTAAGCCACTCCTGAGGCATCTTACCTGGACTAAGGAGAAGAAGAACTGGACTGGTGCCCAGTGGTCCAAAGTCACAGAGAGCAAGTTTTGTATTTCATTTGGAAACCAGGTTTCTAGAGTCTGGAGGAAGGGTGGAGAAGCTCATAGCCCAAGTTGCTTGAAGTCTGGTGTTTTCACAGTCTGTGATGATTTTGGGTGCAATGTCATCTGCTGGTGTTGGTCCATTGTGTTTTTTTTTGGAAACCAAAGTCACGGCACCAGTTTACTAAGACATTTTGAAGCACTTCATGCTTCCTTCTGCTGACCAGCTTTTTAAAGATGCTGATTTCATTTTCCAGCAGGATTTGGCACCTGCCCACACTGCCAAAAGCACCAAAAGTTGGTTAAATGACCATGGTGTTGGTGTACTTGACTGGCCAGCAAACTCACCAGACCTGAACCCCAGAGAGAATCTATGGGCTATTGTCAAGAGGACGATGAGAAACAAGTGACCAAACAATGCAGATGAGCTGAAGGCCACTGTCAAAGAAACCTGGGCTTCCAGACCACCTCAGCAGTGCCAAAAACTGATCACCTCCATACCACGCTGAATTGAGGAAGTAATTAAAGCAAAAGGAGCCCTTACCAATTATTGAGTACATGTACAGTAAATGAACAGACTTTCCAGAAGGCCAACACATGACTAAATGTTTTTTTGTTGTTGTTTGTTTGTTTGTCTTATGAAGTATTCTAATATGTTGAGATAGTGAACTGGTGGGTTTTTGTTAAATGTGAGCCAGAATCATCACAATTGAAAGAACCAAAGACTTAAACCACTTAAGTCTGTGTGCATTGGATTTATTTAATACATGAGTTTCACAATTTGAGTTGAATTACTGAAATAAATCAACTTTTCAGAGACCTTCTGATTTATTGAGATGCACCTGTAAATATAAATTTAATTATATACTTATGAACATATACATATTTAATTGCCCATATTTTAAAATGTAGGCTTATGTCATAATAGCAATATTATTCAAAATGATTTCACTCAACATGATGACTGAATATAACTGAATGTACGTCCATTTTTGTGATTGTGTGTGATAATGACTGTGATTAAACTAAAATATATTCAGGAGGTCTTTTTTTAGAGAATGTCGTTCAAACTAGAACACCAACTGTAAAACTTTCACTACTGGAAAAAAAAAAAAGTTTCTGTGTGGGACACGAGGGGGCGTACATGCTCTTTGATATTTACTCGAGCTTGTCTTCACTGCACTGACTGAATGCACATTCACTGAGAACAAGAAACGTTTTCGTTTGCATTTTCATTTCAGTTACAATAATATACAGGAGGATTACTTAACTTTCTCATAAGTTGTTCTTTTTTCTTCCTTAATCATTCATATACTGTATAACTTATAAAAAGCAAAATTGAATAATCAGCTGAAAAGAGCACAAAACCGCTATTCGGCATCTTATGACATTTTCAGTTTCACAGGGAAACGAAACAGCATCTATCAGCAAGTGGTTAACAACTGTGAGTCGCCAAAACATTAACTAATTTTAAAACCATACTGTGATGAAGGCTGTGCTCATTAATATTGATCAAACCTTCCCTGAGAATACAGTTATGAACACATAAGATCCACGTGCAGTTTATTAATCCACAAAAAAAAAGATCCAAAAAGAAAGCAACGAGCAGAAAACAGGGAAAAGGTAATCCACAAACAGTGTATGAGAAAACAATACTGAAGCAAACAAGGGCTAACATAACATGGTATATATATGGGAACTAATAAGAATAAAATAACACACTAGAAACAATAAGATAAGTGCAAGGGGTGAAGGGAACCGAAGTCTAGAACAACACAAACTTCAGTCCTGAAGAGTGCCCTCTGATGAATGGCAAGGGCACTGCAGATGGCTGTGACATGACCAACACCCTGGAGACTAAAGGTATTTTTGGGGTCTGAAGAAGTTTTGTCATGCCCTGAAATTTGTTTCTTATAAACATATAAATGGCTAATCTCAGTGTAATCAGCACTAACTGGGTTATAATAATATGTGAGCAGCATGTATGTACATGATTGTGTTTTTGAGAAAAATCTAAAAATGTTAAATCACTTAAATAATGCAATAAAACACATACATAACATTGGTTCCCAGGACTTTTGAGAACTGGAGCTTGTAGCCTAGAATTTTTCTTTCTAATTTATGTGAAAATCATCTTGTTTACTCAACAATATATTGATTTAAAAGACACTTTTTTTTTTTTGTAAAAGTCATATGTGAGTAGGCGTAAACTATCATGAATATGTGATTTACACCTGAGAAGACAAAGGCCCGGATAATGAGCTGCATAATGAGCTGCATAATGAGCCTCTCAGTCATCTGTGCCACTGAGAGGGAGGAGTTACAAGAAAGAATGTGAGGACAAAATAAATGTATATAATTTTATGTTTGTAGTATATTTAGAATATATTTAATTATTCCACAAAATAATTTAAAATCCACTTGGGAGTGCAGTTAAACAGTTTATTAGGAACAATCAAAGCTGACTTTCTTTCAGGTTTTTTTAGGGGGGATAAATTAAAAGAACAGCACTGTTTGTTACATTTGTTACAGTTACATTTGTTATGTTTATATTAATTACAACAAGCTTTAGAAGTGTATAGTAGTGTATATTGATATTGAAACTTCATAATATTTCACTTGCTTATACATTTAGTCAGGAATTATAGTTTGTAAAAAGTCTTTGGAAAAAGTCTAACTATTAAAATTTGTACACGTTATGTGAAAACTAGTACAAGTATATAAATAAATAAAAAGAGACTTACTCATGTTTATGATCTCTGCTGAATAAAGTGCTTCATTCTTTTTTCTGAGGAAAAACCACATCACATATTTTTGGGGTGAATTATGTCTTATTCCTCTCATCTCGAAGCAAACAGTAAAATAAAAAGAACTTGAACAGTCTGGCTGCGTTGTCTTCTGTTGTGTGGGGTATTCAATCCGTGTGCTTCAGTGAAACATTAGAATCTGAATAGAGCGTTCAGCGCGGGGTTGTGGTCGCATTAGAAATAAGGGAGACGTGAAAAACGGACATCATGTTGTTTTCATATGGATTTCTTATCACAGAATATTTGTTTTCGGCAGTGCTTGTTTAGTTTAAAAGTAGACATGTCAGGCTTTCTATAGATTTCTCTCTCATGTCTCTTCGTTGAGTATTCACTGAGTTACAGTTCATTTCAATGACACGTTTCTAAATGAAGATCACCGCAGACAAAGGCTGCAGACAGCACACCTTGTTTGTTATCTTTATTTTATAAATGCACACAGTTTTGTTGTTATTATGTCTGTTTACAAAAAAATAAGACCCTTTACAGATTTGATTGATGTATTGCTCTTATCTGTATGATCAAAACTGTAATTTAAGTTCTTTTCAGGGTTATCAAGCGAAAATGCCTCATAACACTTATACGCGTTAATCGACTTCAGAGGGTTAAAGAGTGGATTCCAGACGCTCCAAATAAAGTCAAAGAAATCCATGAGGGAAGCGGAACGGAGGTGGATTTGGAGGGATGGCAGGCAGGCCAGGCCCATGTAGTGGCAGAGGGCCTGGACACAGAGGTAGAGCTGGCAGGACGAACCAGCGATGCTCTGACCTCCTTGACCGTAACAGAGTACTGAGTGAATTCAGAGACAGTCTTGTGACTGTAATAGGGAGGGCTAAAAGATCATGACTGGCTTTTAGGGCCGAGACTAGGATGACATGACCTCGTTCATAAAAGAACATGAACACCCTGGTTTTGAGAGGAGCTGATGTGAACACCCCTTCCTCCTCTGGAGGCTCTGCAGTAGGAGTGGACTCATGGACTGAAGTGAGCTCTAGAATGAACTCAAACTTGACTGGGATCAGGAGTAAACTCATAACGCCTGGTGTTCTGTCAATTTGTCCTACCCTGTCAGATTTTCCTACCTCCCACTAAAACAGTGGGTAGTACAATTCGACAATGAAAAATGCTACTGTAAAGTTATGGTTTATTAATGTCTACACTAACCACAACCCTAAACCTTAGAGTAATGCAAATACAGTAATAGTGTTATATTCACAGTTATAGCTAGAAGGGATACAGCTACAGGAAACCAACAATAAATACTTTATTTTCTACCAATTAGATTGTGCAGGAACTATAGTTCATTTATGTAAGTGAGGATAACAAAATAAACTGTGACAAATTTATACCCTAAAAATCTTCATACAGTAGGACCAAAAATTATTCAGACCAGTTCTGAAAAAAAAAAAAAAAAAAAACTTCTGGTTTGCATAAAGCTGGGTAACGGCATGCCCAGGAGACTACGGGCAGTCATTAAAGGGGGGGGGGGATGCTATTTCATGCATACTGAGTTTTTTACACTGTTAAAGAGTTGGATTCCCATGCTAAACATAAAAATTAAGTTGTACGTTTGAAGGAGTATTTTTGTTCCCAAAATACTCCTTCCGGTTTGTCACAAGTTTCGGAAAGTTTTTTTCGAATATGGCTCTGTGTGACGTTAGATGGAGCGGAATTTCCTTATATGGGTCCTGAGGCACTTCTGCCGGAAGAGCGCGCGCTCCCGTATAGCAGAGCACTGAGAGCACAACAGACTTCACTGATCAGAGCGAGAGCGTCGCGAAATGTCACAAAAGAAGTGTGTTTTTGGTTGCCAGGGCAAGACAACCCTGCACAGATTACCAAAAAAAAAAACAGCATTAAGGGACCAGTGGATGGAGTTTATTTTTACAGAGCATCAACGGAGTAGTGCAAGTGTTTTAGTTTTTTCCCTGCATTTCGAAGATGCTTGTTTTACAAACAAGGCCCAGTTTGACGACGGATTTGCATATCATTTCTTTCTTAAGGATGATGCAATCCCAACGAAAAAGGGTCACGATCGTGTGTTGGAACCGCAGGCGGTGAGTAAAACTGCTTCAAATATCTCTGCCTCCTTGTTAGTGCGTCCGCCTCCCATGCCAGAGACCCGGGTTCGAGCCCCGTTCGGAGCGAGTTGTTGCTGCTGCTGCTCTCGTTCAGTTTCAGCCTCGGGATCTGATTCTGGATCATAAATAAACGGCTGAATCTGACTGTAAGCCCTGGTTTGTTTTGGATGATGGGTTTTCCCTCACGGTAATGTGACAGCTTCCACATGCTCTCAACGCAAAACCTTACTGGCGCTCGTGATTCTTTAGCTCCGCCCACACGCCACGCCTCCAGTCGGTCGTGTCTTTCCAGGAAAAAGGCTGAGGGTTGCACGACTAAGTATTGAGAGTTGTGGAATTACTGTTATACCAACAGCTGTCTGAATATTTTTTGGTTGATTGTAATCCATTACATACTTTCCTTTGAAAGTTATCTAACATTATCAAGCTGAATTTGTTCTGACACAGTTTAACTGAGTTCTTGTCATATTTAATATCTTCTAAACCATAGAGAATAAACTGTGATAATGTGAGAAAGGTTGAAGGTGTCTACATAAATTTAGGTTTGACTGTATCTATTTAATAAATTATGTTAACCAGCTAACATTATACAGTACATATTTTTGGGTTTATGTACCCAATATTAAATTTTTTTACAAATGCAATAAAAATATCGGTACTTGATATCGGCAAGCAGTGGCGTACACATTTGGGGGTCAAGCCCCTCCACTTTGAGGTTCGACGCTAAAGTGCGAGCCTAGCCTAGGGGGAACAAACCCATACAGACTCCAAACCCCTGCTCCCGGGCTACAATTGTGTCCTCGTATCACCATTTCGCCCCTTCCCCTCGGGAAGTCTGTGCATGCCACTGTCGGCAAGTACCAAAAATAAAAGTATCGGTACCGGGCGAGTACTGGAAAATTGGTATTGGTGCATCCCGCACCTCCAGAACCACCGGATTTGGGACCACAGGAGCAGACTTAGCTGCCTTCCTCCTTTTCACCCTACATTTACAGAGCAGTGATAGGGAAACTTCACTGTTCTCTGGAGAATTTAGGGTGGATTTTGGCATCTCCAGGGGCACTGCAATGTTTCAGACTGACCTGGTGATGCCACTAAACTTTGGAAACAGAGATTTCATCTCACACTGGGGCCAAGGTTCATCCAGGCAACCATTAAAAAAATAATTGAGTGCCACATCATTTTAATACAGCCCGCCGCTAAAGTCCAAGAAAACTGTGTGAAACCTCCAACCTCCGTCCCTTGCTGGCACAGAGCCAATAAGAACTGAAATCCTTTTTAGTGGCTCGATGAAGAATATGAATGCCCATGGTCCTAAAGAAAAACAGAGAATGCCGCTCATCTGCTGGATCTGATGTTGGCTTCATAATTCGGTCATAGATCACTCGTGGAAAACATAAGATCCAAGTGCAGTTTATTTAATCCACAAAAAAAATCTAAGATCCTAAAAACACAAAAGCAAAAGGTAATCCACAAACAGAGTAAAGGAAAACAACACTGAAGCAAACAAGGGTTAACAGGTTAACATGGCATGGTAACTAACAAGACTAAACTGGGAAACATGAGAACTAATAAGTGCTAGGGGTGATGGGAACTGAAGTCCAGTACTACACACACAACAGTCTAGAGGAGTGCCCCCTGATGATTGGCAAGCCCTCTCCAGCAGATGGCTAACTGTTACATTACAGGATTTATATTCTTGAACCACTCCTTAAATAGCAGCATTCCATTAATTCGCTAGATTTTTTTTATTAAAAAAATGTAATAAATAAATAAATAAATAACTAGTTTTTCTAATCCTATTCTATTGTATTTGTTTTATTTTTATTATTATACAATTAACAAAAGCCAAAATAATAAAATAAAATAAAATATGTTTAGCCTACTGTGTTAAGCTACCTGAGAATTGTTATAGCACTTGTATATCACTACTCTTTTGTTGATTTTGACTGCTTCAATCGTCCTCATTTTTGTAAGTCGCTTTGGATAAAAATGTCCAGCGCCCGCCTATCAACTTCTGTCTTTCAGCCAATCAATTTGGACTACTGCTGCTACGTGATTAATATTCATGAGCTTAGTCTTCGCCATAGTAGAAATCGCTCGCAGATCCGCGGTCTGTCAGAGAGAGCAACTACGTAAGTGCGCACTCTAAAAGGAAGCTGCAGTGTTCCAGCCCCCTCCTCACACTAATGTTTATGTGCTTTGTCAGCTGTGTCCTGTCTCTTGCGCAAACTCTGGACTTCGAGCCCTGATCCTTCAACCTTTATCTTCAACTATCTCAAGCTTTCTTATCAAGCCGTATCGCTCTTCTGACCAACCCCTGTCGGACCTTGAGCAGACTCAACTCGGTCCAGACTATTTTTTTTCTCTTTTACTACGCCCTCCCCCTCTAACTGTGAAACATGACATTAAATTCCAATAAAAATGAACCTGCAGTCATTCTGGAGCGTGTGAACAGCGCGCGAACGGCTCTCTCCGATCTCTATCTGGAACATCTGCTGCAGAATAAACCCAAGTCAGACAAGGTAAGAGGATTCGCCAAACAAACCACTGTTCTCACGATCACACAAGACGAAGACGACTCGTTTCTTCATTTCAGCATTTACATTTGACAATCGCATGCTGACAGTGTGTGTGGATAGTTTTATTATTATTATTTAATCAGTGTCACAGATTTAAGAGTTACTCTAAGGAGGATAAAGATGTACTGGTCCAGACTGGTGCAGCCCGGTTTGAGATTAGCATCACTCTGCTTTCTCACAACAACTTTCCTCGTCATACCATAAGATATGTTGACGATTTCAGGTCGTCGGTATAGTTTTCAACATATCTAGAATTAAATTCACACGAGTCCCATATAAAGGCGTTGAATAGAATATCGAATATTATTTTGGAATGACGCATCGTCGTGACGTCATAATGGTAGTGGGGAACTCATTTCCGTAAAACGGTTCTTTCGAACAGTTATTTTTTAATAATTCGGTTATTCTTTTATCAAATGGTCACTTCCTTTTATGAGATATGTACTAAAAAAACTATGGTTACTCTTTATTTTAAAGTGTCATTGTTACAGTGTAATTATACATTTCTACTTAGTATTATTTATTAACTACATGTAATCTACTTACTTGCCTATATGATTAGGGTTTGGATTAGAATTTGTTTAACTGTGCATAATTAATTGTTATGATAAGAATAATTAGTACATGTAACAAGGACACTTTGTGATTTTATATGTCCTTGCAGTCCATGTGAGGTAAATCTTCAATAAAATCATGTCATAAATGCATTTAAATGAGTTATAGCTAAATATACACAATCAATGCATAACTTTATTTCCATTTAGTTTTATGTGTTGTGCTTCTTGTGTTTTGATGTTCAAGTAACTTTTGTCCTATCAGTCAAATCCTCTGGAGAATCGTTTAGTGAACCGCTCTGAATCACTTATTAAATATTTATAGTATTTCATATATTGTGGTGGGGATTTTTGATTTTGTATTTTAATTTTTTGTGTGTCTGTGCTTGGAAAATATTCCTTTACTCTAAGATGATTTAATAGAAACTGATTCTACTTTTTGCTGATGTCATCCCAAAATACCAGAAACTTCCAGTTAAAGCCTCAATTGAATTATTTCTCTGAATTATTAGAGACTGACGACATCTCAACTATCATTCTTCTAAGCTGTTATCATGTTGGTTTAGAAGCCTGTATAGCTGTAATGATAATTGAATTAATCAAAGTAGTACTGTTATCAGTCTCTCTGCTCTTCACTTTCATGGGTTAATGTCATTAACTCCTTTTCTTCGTGTAACCAGCAGTACATGGGACATTATGTTCAAACATGGTTAAGACGTTTTCAGTTGTGAAGTGTAAGGTTAATGATAAACTCATTGATGATGAGATGGAAACAATAGTATTCTGTGGTAAAGATTAGATTAGCGTTAGGAGCCACAATAGACGTGTTAACTTTGGTTTGCCATACCAACGTGATGGTTAATAAATCAATTCTAAAATCTAATGTTCCAATGTCTTGATATTATTTGCTTCCATTATTGGTCAGTGCAGTCGTTGTTATTATTGGCTGATAACTCTATGCTCAGTACATTGTCCATTGGAATGATTTTCAGATTTTGGGCCAGTAAACTCGATCATCTCCATCATCTCGGTCTGATACTAAACCTTCTACCTGCAGAATACTAAGGTTTTTACGATTGCAGACAGGGGTGCTTCACTAGTCAAACTGGAAAGCTCGAGCTGTCTATAAATAGAAGCCGTCATTTTCTCTGCAGGTAAAGGTGGGAGTCTGGAGAACAGTTTGGAGCTGCTTGTGTATAACACAGTGTCCCAGCATTGTGTTTGCTTTAGATAAAAGCACAAGACATGTTGCTTCCCTGTTCACACATGGCTGATTGTAAGCACACTGACCGTAGCACGTGTGTGTGTGTAGCTGGTCTACACCAGAGAAGGATATTCCCCATGAAAATGTGCTTATTAACAGTAAACCTTCAGCATTACCATCACACAAATCATGCAAACAAATAAAGTTAAATGTAAAATGATGTATAAGTCTCTAATTTACCCTTATGTCTGGTTTTGTGGTCCAAGGTCATAAATGTTTATCATACCCCTTTCCAGCTTGAAAACATATAGCATGTGAATAATACATTGCATTCATATTTGTTCTGCAGAGACACAATTATATTTTGTACACATATCAGTCCAGTCAGTCAAGTTAAGTAGATAGTAACAGTGCAGATTAGGTTTGGGTTCATTTTTAAACTCACTAGGGCTGTTTTGGCTCGTGTTGCTCGGTGCAGTCTTCATGGATCAGGGGTGTGTTTTGTTCCCCAGGGCATGAGACAAGACTCCAAATACTGCAGGTATCAGCAGGAGTCACCGACTCTATCACACTTGTTTTGGTGAAGCGCACTGCAGTACATATCTCCTCAAACGACAGAGCTGTGTCTTCAGATGAAGAAAAAAAGACCATCGAGTTTCAAACGGAGGTGTTTGAACAGAAATCATTCCCAACATTTAGAGGACTGTGTTGGTTATTGCTGCTGTTTATTTTGTGTGTACAGCACTGAGAATCAGGTGATAGTTTCAACATCTTAAGCCATGCGATGACACTTCCCTGAAATCAGAGGTGGTTTTTCTTTGTCTGTTGAGTCACATGATAGTCCTGACTCAGTGAAACTCCAAAGTAGGAAGTGTATGTAAGGAGATAGCGTCGCAGACTGTTCTTTTGCTCTTGGGAATGAGGATGTGTTAGGGCCTCTCACAGTTATAGAATTGGTTGCATACACACTGCAAACTTTTGGGAGTGTACTGTACAAATTTACAAAAAGTACTCTTTTAGCATTCCAGTCGTGGGTCTGATACAGGATTTACTGCAGGAGGATATGACCTCTGTAAACTGCAATAGCTTCAGTTATGCCAACACCGAACTCTTCATATTTCAGAGCTGAAGTGCTGATTTCACAAGACCTTAGTCGACATGTCTTTCTGCATGGACACACATTCGTAGGTTCTGTTTAGCTGACCCAAGCATTGATGATTTATCAGCGTAATCGTGGCATGCAACCTTTGCTCGGGATGTTTGGCTGTTTCCTACCGACATGTGACTTCCCTCTGATGAGGACAGTGCTGTCAGCAGTACGAGCGAGTTCAGTGAGGCTTTTACTGAGGCCTGATCGCCAACTGGGGATCTTAGGTGGGATATGGGTAAGCTTAGGGGCAGATTTGGTGGTTTAAAGGGTCAACACTGTAATTAAAAGACTGTATTTTCCAATATAAGTACAATGTAAAAACATCTAATGCACGATAACTGCATTATATCAAATGTATATGTAAGTACATAGTAGTTAAGGACACGGCTGCTCAACTAGAAGCTTGTAAGCTTGACTAATATCACACAAAAAATGTCTCTGTGACTGGTTCATATACCAAAGGAGTCAAGCCTCTTCTGAGATTTATTTTATAGGCCTAAAGCTTTTACAGAATGTATTTTTTTCTACAAAGGTTTTATATAAATTCTGCACAAGATCACCCTTTGGGCTCCGTGGGGTCTTTGTACAATCATTTTAGATTTTGCATCGTCTAAAAATTATATAAATATCTCAATATGTCACAATTTGAATTTTTTTTAAGTTTGCACTTCTGCCTCTGGTCTTAATGTGTCCAGACAGACGCTATTTTTATACCAGATTGAATTACATGTAAACAGATGTCAGTAAATATGCGTTTCAGGATTATCATACTGTATGTGTGTGCGTAAGTGGCTTTCTTCAGAGAATCCATATGAGCAGGAAACACAAAAGCAGTGATTTGATTACCTTAATGTAGTCACTCAGACCTGGGTCTCCCCATTCGACCGGTTATCTTCACTTACACTGATGGACTCGGTCTTAAAACCCGTTACCCTTACTCTCCCTTATGCAAACTCAAATACAGACAATCTCATTTTAAAACGAATCATGAGATGTATTTTTTCTCATGGAGGTTTGGTTAAAGTATCCGATGATCATATAATGTGCAACATCAATTTTATTTGTAGATCTGAAAAAGTGTTTCATGTGTGTAGCATGATGTTAATGTTCTGATGTTAATCGTATCTTAATATGTTTGTTGATTCTGTAGTGCAGTTATAATGCAACATTTCAGTTTTATTTAATTAAGTATAACTTAAATCATCTAAAATATGAAAGGACTATGTCCAATGTGCATGCTCTTACTTTATCACAGACTAATGGCTTCCCTTCGTTAACCAGTTTACAGACAGAACTAGATTGAGGGTTTCAAAGAATGTTTTTCTGTTTCACACTAAAACTTTAGGTGTCAAGTGAAATCAGTGAAATGATTCATTGCTCAAGACAAGCATGGTTTGTCTCAGTCTTTGCTTTCAAAACAACCTCTTTCAGAAGAAATGTTATTGATTGCTTATGGTTTTGAACATGACATTTGCAGTAATCTAATACGTATAGTCTAATCTTCTGTTTCTAATCATTCAAGATCCATGGTCCAGTGGAAAGGGCCTGATAAAACATGTTGTTGAACTGCCAAAGTAAAAAACCGTGCTGTTATTTTTGCTAAAAATTATGAAATGAGGAATAGCTTTGGGGTAAAGTGTGCCAGTGACTCAACTAATAGTGATAGGAAGCTTTGCATCCAAAAGCACTTTTCAGATTATTACAAACCTTTTCTGGCTAGTTTAAAACATTTATTTATTGTTCAGCAAAAAATATACAGTGGAATGGGACTGCATTTTTTTTTCTGATATAGTTTTATTGTATCGTTTATTGCTTAATAATGACACTCAGTGAGGAAAATATATTTCGCTAGTTCTGTTTCATTTTTAGAGGACAGCTTGAAAGGACAGCTCACCTCCATCAACATTCATTCACCTTCATGTTGTTCTAAACCGTATGGCTTTTTAAAGGAACACAAGATATAATGTTTCAGCGTTTTGTGGCACAGCTTGTCCTTATTGCCCAATATGAATGCTTTGTGGATTTCATAATGTATGAAAAGAGCATACTTCATCATCATATCTAGCTGACACTGGATTGTGCTGATCAGTAAACCCATCATGTTAGTCATGGCGTCATCAGATTCAACTCAAGAGCTGAGGTCTAAAGTCCTGATCATCTAGTAATGTGGTGTAAACTTTGTCCTGAGCATTCATGCATTGTCACGCATTTACTGAACATCAAGACGTGTAAGTAAGATCTTTTCTGTGAAGATCACTGTAAAAGCATTATTTCATTATTCATTCATTAATTTATTATTGAAATGACTGACTGCTGTGTCTGTGAAAGCAGAAGATTGACCACCTGAGCATCTCCTTCATATTTTTCTCATAAATAATGCTTGAGATTACCAGATTTACCCTGGCATGGTAACCCTATAATCATAGCATATGCATACGATATGTTTTCACACTTTCCAAATCTTGACAGCATTGTTTTTTGTTTTGTTTTGCCAAAGGTTTGTGTTGGTGCTAATCTGGTCCTATATATATATGAACAAAAATGTAACAAAAAATTATAATTAAGCCACTTTATACATTTCAGACTGAAAGTAGATTTTAAATCACTAATAAAAAGTTAGATAAAGACAAAAAAAAAAAAAAAAAAACAATACTGGTAGGATCAAGCCATTTCTGCAACACTCTTTCTCTATAAGAACGTATGCATTGGGGCACTCAGTTTAACATGATATTAAATAAAATCTACCATTATACTTTCAGAGGAAGCTTGTTTAGTCATGTCAGCTGAGATCAAGATAACATAACCATGCCAACCAGTTCCCAGCACTGCGAGATTTAATGAAGTGTTAAGATGTAACCGTTTAATCGTTAACCCAGGACAGATGTCCACACTGACTCTTTAATTCTAATCCTTTATCATACCATTTCATTTTACCCCTACGAACAAAACAAGTAAAACGTTTATAAAATCATCTTTGATTCCTGTCTGATATCTTGTCTAAGTTATAGGGATTCATCTAATACAAAACCTGTAATACAGATCTTAATGTGCGTCACGTTTGCATTCCCAGGCCGCTATGCAGAGTTACGACTGCAAAGGACAGGAAGTGTTCTCCAACGGCAGCGCTGGTCATATGAACGGCAAAGACGCGAGCAGGATGCGAGAAGTGGCCTTTGAGAAGAACCCCTCTGAGCCACTGGTAGACACTTTTTGTTTCATTTATGCATTTCATTTAATGTTTCAAAGTGACTAACTCAAATTAATGATTCATCCTAACATTTCAAATGATGTCTAATTTACTTGAGTCATTCAAAAGAAGTATTACAGTCTAAATTTGGGTTTTGTGTTTGTTCAGGGTGTAACTCTTAAGCTGAATGAAAGACAGAGGTGCACAGTAGCGAGAATATTGCACGGAGGGATGATACACAAACAAGGTTCGTTTGTGAATAATAATCAGTTTCCATACAGCTCAATGAAAAATTGCGAATGACAAACCTTTTATTTATTTTCTAACAGGTTCTTTACAAGAAGGTGATGAAATCACTGAGATTAATGGGAAAAGTGTTGCTAATCAAAGTGTAGACCAGCTACAGAAGATTCTGGTGGGTTGTGCTTTCGTCTTTGGACACACTTTACACTGTCTATTGAGAATAGTACATTTTAGCATACTTTTAAAAAAGAGCACCTATTATTAATAAAATATACTTTAAGTGCGAACTGAATTTAATATTTTTGGACATTTAATTGTATGTTATGTTGTAATAAACCAAAATGTATGAGTCTTATCTTAAATGCAGTTAGTTTAGTGTAAGGGGAAGTTTACACGACAACGTTTTCAGCCACAAACGGGAAACTTTTTATGCGTTTTGCATGTTCGTTTACACGACAGCAGAGTTTCGAGGACTGAAAACACAAATAGTGCAAGCTATCGTTTGTGTGTAAACACTCAATACGGGAATCTTTGAAAATGGTGACGTATTGAAACGTGGGTAGTCTGTTTTAGGGATGTAGACAGTATGTGTCGATTTTAAAGGCAAGCGCGAACAAACATACTCAATAAAGACGGCGTACATATTACTGTTGTTGTGTATATGTGAAATGTATCGTAAGACTGCTCTCTTGACAGTATTCATTAATTGGCTAAAATATATCTTAATGTTTTGCAACATTTTGCAACCATTTTTTTCTATCGGTGCTATTAATTTTTGTGAGCGGTCGCACTGGCAAGACCTAGTGATCTAGTGAGAATCATTCAAATTGTCTCTGTTATTAACAGCTCTGACATACGTCAGGAAACCAGAAGTGGTACACTAACTTTAGCCATGGTGTTGTGGTAGAAATAGTCAAATGCATTATATCATTGTTTCAGGGTCTGTGCAGCATTTTGAGACAGAAATTTAAACACTTTTCAATGACTTTTAAGCATTTCACACACCTATTTCCAGCACTTTAAAGCTCTAAGATGATCCAGTTTGAATGCTGTTTTTAATGGGTTGAACAAAATATACTTTCTGGTAAACAAACACTTATGAAAAATTTTAAAATATGCATCAAATCACAATCATAACCACTTATTGGCTTATAAGTCATTCATTTTTACTTTTTCTCTATTTAAAATCACTATTATAAAATGTCAAATAATCAAGAAATCTGATTTTGCCATATTTTGTGTATGAAGTAAGAAAAGTCACAAACTTTTCTTCGATTTTCTACTACTAAATCACACATAATCACAGAATTTGGTCAGTTCCATAATTTAGAAAAATAAAGGTACATTTAACAAGAGTGGAATGCATACATTTTCTGTGTATAAAAACTAGTTTTTGTACCTATTACTGTTGTTAATGAAAGTACATTTTGTATACAGTGGGGATCGAAAGTTTGGGCACCCCTTGCAGAATCTGTGAAAATATGAGTAATTTTCAAACAATAAGAGAGATCATACTAAATGCATGTTATTTTTTATTTAGTACTGTCCTGAGTAAGATATTGTAAATAAAATATATTAACATTTAGTCCACAAGACAAAAGAATTGCTGAAATTATTAAAATAACCCCACTCAAAAGTTTGGGAACCCTTGGTTCTTAATACTGTGTGCTGTTACCTGATGATCCTCGACTGTCTTTCTGTTTTGTGATGGTTGTGCATGAGTCCCTTGTTTGTTCTGAACAGTTAAACTGAGCAGCGTTCTTCAGAAAAATCTTTAAGGTCCTGCAGATTCTTCAGTTTTCCAGCATCTTTGCATATTTGAACCCTTTCCAGCAGTGACTTTATGATTTTGAGATGCATCTTATCACACTGAGGACATTTGAGGGACTCAAACACAACTATTTAAAAAGATTCAAACATTCACTGATGCTCCAGAAGGAAACAAGATGCATTAAGAGCTGGGGGGTAAAAACTTTTGGAATTTGAAGATCAAGGTAAATTGTACTTAATTTGTGTACCAGGAAACATACAAGTATCTTCTGTTGCTTACGAAGGGCAGAACTAAATGGAAAAAAATTATATTTCATCAAAATAAGACAAATTTGGCCATCTTCATCGTGTTCAAAAGCTCTTAATGCATCTTGTTTCCTTCTGGAGCATCAGTGAATGTTTGAATCTTTTTAAATAGTTGTGTTTGAGTCCCTCAAATGTCCTCAGTGTGATAAGATGCATCTCAAAATCATACAGTCACTGCTTGAAAGGGTTCAAATATGCAAAGATGCTGGAAAACTGAAGAATCTGCAGGACCTTAAAGATTTTTCTGAAGAACGCTGCTCAGTTTAACTGTCAGAACAAACAAGGGACTCATGCACAACCATCACAAAACAGAAAGACAGTCGAGGATCATCAGGTAACAGAACACAGTATTAAGAACCAAGGGTTCCCAAACTTTTGAGTGGGGTTATTTTAATAATTTCAGCAATTCTTTTGTCTTGTGGACTAAATGTTAATATATTTTATGTACAATATCTTACTCAGGACAGTTCTAAATAAAAAATAACATGCATTTAGTATGATCTCTCTTATTTTTTGAAAATTACTCATATTTTCACAGATTCTGCAAGGGGTGCCCAAACTTTCGAGCCCCACTGTATATATGTATAATTAGACTTTCGTATGAAGATAAAGCTTCAGTTCAAGTTTCTGTTGTGTAACTAGTGGGTAGCTTGATGTTTGATTAGCTATAGCTTCCTGAGCACTGGCACAGATGGGGTAATCATCACTTCAAGATGTTTCTGTGGTTGTGTTGCTTTCGATTTAACGTTGTTGGATGCTGTTCAACATTACAGAAAGACACAAATGGTGTAGTCACATTGAAAATCATCCCCAATCAGCCAAGTCGCCCCGTGGCATGTGAGGTGAGTAAAAAAAAAAAGAATAAATAGTGAAACCAGTGTCACGTCTTACCAGTTTCTTGCTTTTATTATTATTGATCTCAGTCTACTCAACCCGCTTTTTTCCTTTGATCAGTAAATACACACTTAAAGTTTATTACTTCTTTCTTTGTCTGTCTATCCTGTATCCTTGGTTAAATTAAGGTTTGGTGTTTATCTTGGGAATGGGAAACTGATTGAAAGACACAGGTGACTATTTAAAGCATCAATAGCAGATAACTACACTTACTTTTCTCTTTAGATGAAGAAACTACGAACTTTCTTCTGCCATCTGCTGGCCACACAGCATCAAACTGAACTGCAGATGATTAAAACGTATTAGACATGTTTTGATGTTGTGTAGAGCGATGGCAGTCCTCATTCACCTTTTACAAGTAACCATTGTGCTGCTGTAAAGATTAAACATGTAGGTCCATCTAGAGCCTTTCTTACCATCTTTAGCCTGTAACTAGTTCTAGCTGTAGATATTATCTATCTATCTATCTATCTATCTATCTATCTATCTATCTATCTATCTATCTATCTATCTATCTATCTAAAATAATAGATTAGGCAAACCTGAAAGTATCTCATGAAGGGATTTTTAGTGGCAGGGGTTCTTTGAAGATGCTAGTTACAACTTCTACAGTAAGTAAAAAAAAAATAGAAAATGTATATATATATATATATATATATATATATATATATATATATATATATATATATATATATATTACAGACCAAAAGTTTGGAAATATTTTTATTTTTAACGTTTTTGAAAGAAGTTTCTTCTGCTCATCAAGCCTGCATTAATTTGATCAAAAATACAGAAAAAAACAGTAATATTGTGAAATATTATTACAACTGAAAATAATAGTTTTCTATTTGAATATACTTTTAAAAAATAATTTATTACTTTGACGCAAAGCTGAATTTTCAGCATCATTACTCCAGCCTTCAGTGTCACATGTAACATCCAGTCTATCACATGATCATTTAGAAATCATTCTAATATTCTGATTTATTATGAGTGTTGGAAACAGTTCTGCTGTCTAATATATTTGATGAAGAAAATGTTAAAACTGCATTTATTCAAAAGAAAAAAAAATCTAATAATATATATTCTAATAATATATTTTCTATACTATCACTTTTTATCAATTTAACACATCCTTGCTGAATAAAACTATTGATTTTATTTTAAAAAAAGAAAGAAAACAAAAATACTGACCCCAAATTACTGACCAGTAGTGTATATTGTTATTACAAAATATTTATATTTTAAAAACATAGCTTCTTTTCTGTACTTTTTATTCATCAAAGTATCCTAAAAAAGTATCACATGTTCTGAAAAAATATTAAGCAGCAGAACTGTTTCCAACTTTGATAATGAATCATCATATTAGAATGATTTCTAAAGGATCATGTGATAGTGATCCTAAAAATTCAGCTTTACATCACAGAAATAAATGATCATTTAAAGTATAATACATTTAAAAACAATTGTTTTAAATTGTAATAATATATCACAATATGTTTTTTTTTCTGTATTTTTGATCAAATAAATGCAGGCTTGATGAACAGAAGAAACTTATTTCAAAACATTAAAAATAGTAATGTTTCTTTTTTTTAATACATGTTCCTGACATCTTTTGTTGATCATGAAGAAGCCTGTCTCTAAATTTAGAAATCAGTGATTGGCTGATAAGTATGAAGTGCATACAATGGTTTTATAAGGGACTAATGTTTTTTTAAATAATGTTTTTGCAGACGTATATGAGAGCCCAATTCGACTATGACCCTACCAAAGATGACCTCATCCCGTGCAAAGAAGCTGGCCTGAAATTCCAAACCGGTGACATCATTCAAATTATCAATAAGAAGGATCCAAATTGGTGGCAAGGAAAGGTGGACAACTCCTCCACAGACTTCGCAGGACTCCTCCCTTCTCCAGAACTTCAGGAATGGTACGTTCTGACATGCATTCATCTTTTGTATATTTGGTGACAGATTGACTTTCTTTGAAGTTATGGAGAGATTAGTAATGTTACATGTTCAATCTCCCTGTCATTATTTTTTTTTTCAGGCGAGTAGCAAGCAAAAGCAAAGCAACACGAGAAGCCGGTCAGTCCTGCAGTCCTTTTGGCAAGAAAAAGAAATGCAAAGACAAATACCTTGCCAAACATAGCTCAAGTAAGTAAAGCTTACCTCTAAGGCTTGTATGTGAACTCATATCAAATGCAGTGCATATTTATGAAAAAATCATCTAATAACCATCTTTTGATAAATACATGCATATACTTTAGATTAATTAATTACTTTTTGGATGTGAAGGTGACACTTCTACCAATGAAAATTTGATTTTGCAATGATAAAAAATGCCACCTCCGAATTACCAGTTTATGGCTGTAATTAAAAGAAAATACTCAATGTAATAACCCAGAAATCACTTTATTTTCTTTATGAAGCACAAACGGTGTCTGTGTTAAAGTGCAACATATGTCCGCTGTTGTAGAAGCAGGCCTCAGACATTGCTCTTGTCATGCATTAACTAAATAATTTGTGTTTCTTCCTTAGTCTTTGACCAGCTTGATGTAATATCCTATGAGGAGGTAGTGAGACTGCCTGCATTCAACAGAAAAACTCTGGTTCTCATCGGTAAGCATCGCCATAGCTATCTTAGACACCGCTCAGACCAGCAGGGAATTATTGGGAATGGAAGTCCACAGTTATTATTTTTTTTATTTTTTTTACATTGTAGTTAAAAAAATACAAATTGAGGGCGTGACCATATCATTCTCTCTTCTGACAACCATACTCAGTCTCTGAGTTCAAAGTATCAGATATATTTTCTATATTTGAAGGAAGATGAAATATACATTTTGCAGGTATTACAATGCTGATGACCATCAAAGGGTCCATTGGAGCAAATGAGAATGCAAATATATATATTTGTTGTAATGTGTCAGACGTTTAACCAATTATGACAACTTCCATTTCTGCACACAATGGGAATATAAAAAAGAGTACCTTGATAAAATATAGATCCACAACGATGATCTTAACATTTGAAAATGCACAGTTAATTAGAAGTGTACAGGCTAAAATGTGTTATTTGCTCTTTTGCTGTTGTTTAAAGGTGCACATGGAGTCGGAAGGAGCCATATAAAAAATTCCCTGCTGAGTAAATATCCGGAGAAGTTTGCTTACCCAGCACCACGTATGTACCGTCCAGCTGCGTGCCTGCTCTTATTCATTACTTAACCATGAACTCTTCCACCTCTGAGAGCCAATCTGAATCATATACAGTCTTAAATCTATGTGTACATAGTTTACCAAAATATTACAATCTTGCCATTTTTTATAACTTGTCAAGTTGACATGCTGCATCATATTTACTCTATTGCAAATTGCATTTTGTATACTATAAAGGCACAGAAGTATTTTTTACAAAAAACAATCAAATGTGACGTCATCTCTAAGAAGATCTAAGTTTGTTTAGAGTTTGTTATAGTTTAAAATAGCTTGCCAGCGTGAACGTTTTATTTGTATTTTTGGAAAATGCTGGCTGTTAAAAATCTCCGAGCTACCACTAGTTTACATACTCATCTAAAGACCACATCCAGCAGTGCAGACGGTGTTCACAAACAAGTAGCTATGGTAGAAACCACTGCTCTTACCACTGAGTGAAATCCTTAGAAAAAACACTCCATTCCACTCCATTGATTCTCCATTGTTTTTCTGTGTAAACATATTGTAGACTGACTTATTTTAGTTCAACTTTTAAAAAACAAGTAACTAACTAGTTTTTTTTTTTTATTTCAATTTTTGAATGCTTTAAAAAAAATGTAAGACGGATTTTCGCTTCAAAATAAGTTTTATTCATTTTTTTTGTTGGTTTTCCACTGAGATTATATTGTCATCCTTAAAAAAAGAATGCATAAGATATTTAGGCTACGTTTACACGACAACGATTTTGTCAAAAACTGAAAAGTTTATCCCTTGCATTTTTTTACATTTTCACGTATACATGACAACATTTTCTAAATGATTTACACATATTTGCGAAAATTGCCAGCAATGCTGCATTACGAATGCCAAGCCACAAGTTTTCGGTGGTACTTTGTTAGTAAACAGTTCCTGTAGGAAACATACATATACAACTGCATAATAAATGAAAAGAAAGTAGAATACAAAAAGATTAGAAAGGTAGTTAGATTTTTTAAAGAATAGAATTAGAATAGTGAGTGTTAAAGTTAGAGGGTCAAATAAAGATGGAAGAGATGTGTTTTAAGCCGATTCTTGAAGATGGCTAAGGACTCAGCTATTCGGATTGAGTTGGGGAGTTCATTCCACTAGAAGGGAACATTTAATTTAAAAGTCCGTAAAAGTGACTTTGTGCTTCTTTGGGATGGCACAATCAAGCGACGTTCACTTGCAGAACGCAAGCTTCTAGAGGGCACATAAGTCTGAAGTAAAGAATTTAGGTAAATGGGTGCAGAGCCAGTGGTAGTTTTGTAGGCAAACATCAATGCCTTGAATTTTATGCGAGCAGCTATTGGAAGCCAGTGCAAATTGATAAACAGAGGTGTGACGTGTATTCTTTTTGGCTCATTAAAAATTTATCTTGCTGCCGCGTTCTGAATTAATTGTAAAGGTTTGATAGAACTGGCTGGAAGACCTGCCAAGAGGGCATTGCAATAGTCCAGCCTGGACAGAACAAGAGCTTGAACAAGGTGTTGTGCAGCATGTTCCCAAAGAAAGGGCTTGATCTTCTTGATGTTGAATAAAGCAAATCTGCAGGATCGGACAGTTTTAGCAATGTGGTCTGAGAAAGTCAGCCGATCATCAATCATAACTCCAAGGCTTCTAGCTGTTTTTGAAAGAGTTATGGTTGATGAGCCTCACTTGATGGTGAAATTGTGATGGAACGATGGGTTTGCTGGAATCACAAGCAGTTCTGTCTTGGCAAGGTTGAGTTGAAGGTTATGGTCCATCATCCAGGAAGAAATGTCTGTTAGACAAGCTGAGATGTGAATAGCTACCGTCGGATCATCAGGATGGAATGAGAGGTAGAGTTGAGTGTCATCAGCATAGCAGTGGTATGAAAAGCCATGTTTCTGAATGACAGAACCTAATGATGCCATGTAGACAGAGAAGAGAAGTGGTCCAAGAACTGAGCCCTGAGGCACCCCAGTAGTTAGATGTTGAGACTTGGACACCTCACCTCTCCAAGATACTTTGAAGGACCTATCTGATAGGTAAGACTCAAACCATTGAAGTGTTGTTCCTGAGATGCCTTTCGCCAGTAGCGTTGATAGGAGGATCTGGTGATTAACCGTGTCAAAAGCAGCGGACAGATCAAGCAGGATAAGTACTGAAGATTTGGATTCTGCTCTTGCCAGTCTTAGAGCTTCAACAACTGAGAGCAAGGCCATCTCAGTTGAATGTCCACTTCTGAAGCCAGATTGGTTGCTGTCAAGGAGATTGTTTTGTGTGAGAAATGTAGAGACTTGTTTGAACACAGCTCGTTCAAGTGTTTTTTGCAATAAAAGGAAGAAGGGAAACTGGTCTGTAGTTTTCTAAAAGAGATGGGTTGAGGTTGGGTTTCTTAAGTAGTGGAGTTATACGTGCCTGTCTAAATGATGAGGGAAAAACACCAGTGTGGAGGGAAGTGTTGATGATGTGAGTGAGTGCAGGTACAACTTCAGGAGAAATGGCTTGAAGGAGATGAGATGGAATTGGATCAAGCGGGCAAGTTGTAGGGTGATTAGAAAGGATGAGTTTTGACCCTTCTGCCTCAGAGAGTGAAGAGAAGGATGTAAATGAGTGTAAGTTTGCTGGTGATATGAGCTTGACTGATTGTGGTGTGGAAAATTGTGCACTAATGTGTTTAATTTTATTAATGAAAAACGTTGCAAAGTCGTCAGCTATTAGAGATGAAGCAGGAGGAGGAGGAGGAGGACAAAGAAGTGAGGAAAATGTTTTAAAAAGCATGCGAGAGTTAGATGAATTGTTAATTTTGTTATGGTAGTATGTCCTTTTAGCAGAGGAGATATTAGCAGAGAAAGAAGATAGGAGTGGCTGATACACAATAAGATCAGTAGTATTTTTGGACTTGCGCCACACCCTTTCAGAAGTTCTAAGCTTAGAACGGTGTTCGCGTAGAACATCAGATAACCAAGGGGCAGAAGGGGTGTTACGGGCTGGCCTGGAAGATAAGGGGCAAACAGTGTCTAAACAAGATGTAAGAGTGGAGCAGAAAGTATCAGTAGCATTGTTAGCATCCAAAGATGCAAACAGTTTAGGGGAAGGAAGTGAAGATGAAACCATTGCAGATAGCCGGGAGGGTGAAACTGTGCATAGGTTACGTCGAAAGATGACATGTGGAGGGGTAAGTGATGTGTCAGAGATCATGTTAAGGTTAAGAGTGAAGAGGAAGTGATCCGACGTGTGCAGTGGAGTAACCAGAACATGATCAGTATTATTATATGTTGTATATGTTGTTTCTCTGCTGTTGGTTGTAATATTGGTGAAGTAAATCCAGACTTTGCTGAAGAAGTGTTAGCAAACTCTTGAGCATCAACAGTAACATATGCCTTTGTTATGTATGTTTGTTCGCACTTGCCTTAAAAATCGACACGTAATACGCATGTCTACATACCTAAAACGTACAATGTCTGCGCATGACATAAGCGTTTTCAAAGATTCCCGTATTGGGTGTTTACACGGAAACGATAAACGGTGCCGTTTTCAAAAATATGCATTTTAAGTCCCCAAAACGATTGTTGTCGTGTAAACGAACATTCAAAAGCAATAAAAAAAATCCCTTTTTGGCTAAAAAAAACTTTGTCATGTAAACAGCCCCTAAGACTTTAATATATATCTTTTTTATGTATTTTTTATTATTTATAGATGATTTTTAGAGCTTAATTTAAGATATTCTCAAAAAAAAGACCTCTTTTCAGAGGATATATTTACTAAAAGGCAAGACAAACTAAATAATGAATACCATTTGTCTTTGTAGACACCACTAGACCCCAGAAGAAGGACGAGGAAAATGGCAAAGAATATTACTTTATTTCCAATGATGAAATGACCAAATGTATCATCGGGAATGAGCTCCTTGAATACGGCAGTCACCAGGGACACATGTTTGGGACTAAGATCGAAACGGTGCACAAGATTCACGAGCAAGGGAAAATCGCTGTGCTGGACGTGGAACCGCAGGTAATGACACGTTCTCAAGTCAGACATCAATGTAATTAACATAGCATTTGAGCCCTGTATTTTGCAATTTCAATTAACCTAATTCTTCCCGTATCACTAATTCCTGCTTTGACAATCAATGGTTTTTTCCAGACGCTGAAAGTACTCAGAATGGCAGAGTTCGCTCCTCTCGTGGTGTTCGTTGCTCCTACAAACACTGCCAATCAGGTTAGAAACTGATTACTTTAAACCCCATATGTTAATTTCTACTCATGCTTATGACCCGAAGGCTATAAATCAACAGTCTTTCATTTTTACAACCAAAGTTTCCATTCTGCTTTTCAGTCAGAGGCAGTGCAGAGCATCCAGAAGGAATCCGACAGCATCCTCGGTGCATACCGCCACTTCTTCGACGAAATGCTCGTCAACAACGATGTAGATGAGAGTGTTAAGTGTGTGGAGGAGGCCATCGAGAGAGCCTCCTCAACCCCGCAGTGGGTACCGATCTCCTGGGTCTACTAAAACCCCAATCCCTTTCTCCTGTCGCCCCTCCGTAAATCCCACTCACACAGTGCCCTGCCTAATACAGTCGTTATCAAGACCGTTTGCACAGAAATAAGTGTTTTATAGAATGTTTGGCAGAAAAGCAATAAGTTTGTTCTTTTTTTGTTTAATATGTGAATGATTTCCAAATGACATAGCGCTATAGCATTAAGCGATGACATTGTTAGCGATGCAAAAAGGACCTCTACTGTGATTCAAGATAGCACTCATTAAGTGTTCATTAACTAGTTCATTAAGGTCTGTTGGTTTTCGATCTTCCCTGAAGTTTCAGTGTGGTTTATTTTGTAACGTGCCATGTTCTTCTTAAAGAGTATTACATTAAAAAAACAAAAAAAACATGTCAAAAACACATGAAATTGTATCAGTGGATATTTAAAGGCAGTCCTGAAATGTTCTTCATCATTACATATGGATTTACCTCAAGTCTTAATGTAAGGCACTTTTAAAAGAACTGAATAAACCTCTCCCTACACTCCAACTGTGACTCTCTGTGTTAAAGTGTGGAAAACTGTTACTGCGACTAGCTACAACATCTTTTTCACGTTTTAGCACTGGTGTCTGACGGGCAGTTTCTATAGAAGCCCGTTTCCACCACTAAATAAAAAATAAAACAAGGTAATTGCGACTTTTTATCTCGCAATTATGACTTTTTTTCTCCGAATTGTGAGTTTGCGCAATTCTGTCTTTTTAACTCGCAATTCCAACGCTATCTCACGACCAATTCGTACGTATTTTACGAGGTGGCTTATTCGTACGAATTTGTACGACCTCACTCGTACAATTTTATACGATTTGTCTACGAGTGACAGTTAGGTTTAGGGGCGGGGTTAGGTGTAGGTCATTCGTACAAATTCATACGAATTGTGCAACTCGTAAAATACGTACGATGTGGCAAAAATCTAATTAATTTGTACGAGTGTGGTCATACGAATTCGAATGAATAAGCCACCTCGTGAAAAATGTACGAATTGCTGTGAGATCGGGTTCGCAATTCTGAGAAATAAAAGTAATAATTGCAAGATGTGAACTCGCAATTGTGAGAGAAAAAGAAAGTCAGAATTGCGAAATATAAAAATTGTGTGTTATAAAGTCAGAATTTCAAAATATGAACTCGCAATTCTTCTTAAAAAAAATTGTGCGATACTTTTTTTTATTATTCAGTGGCAGAAACGGGCTTCCATAAGTTTCAGCTCTTTCATGGATGTTGGATTTGTGAAGTTGGCTTTGCTTGGTTTTTGTGTGAACACAGTCTGTTGTCTTGAAACACCAAACAATGGGATGATGAGGTTACAGATGATATATATACACACATTTATTGACTTCTTTCATTTTATCCCCTTAATCTGTCATGAAAATGCACACTTATACAGATGATAGAAGCTGAAGTCTGGCCTTCAGTGTGCCTCGATATATATTTCTCCTGATAATGTACACACTGATATTTAATCACAGTGCTAGGTCTATTCTAAAAAAGTTGTTTCATGTAAAGTCAAATGTATTAAACTAATAAAGTTTCTGTCCTGAATTATGAGTGACAGATTTGCATAACCTTTAATGCTCTTTAAACAGTTTAAAATCATTGTAAACTTCATCTTAATTGATTGATTTCATCTAGCCAGACTAAAATACACAATGAACAAAACATTATGATAAATATGACATGAAGCTAATGTTCCCAGAACAGAGCTTTGTACCCTGCATTCAGATGGACTGGGTCAATATTACTACACTGCCCAATTTAGATTTCTCCATTTTTGTTTTGTAGTCGCTATAATTCTTTTTTTTTATTTTTTTTTATTTGTCAATCGTTACAATCATACATTCATAGATTTAATGATTCCATGTAAATGTTAGCATGTTGCTAAATTCATTATATTTGTAAAATATTATATATCTTTTAGTAAAAGTTTAATAATAATGGCTTTGCATTCCACTTTAGTTCAAATGAAAATCTGGGAAGAGAACCAACACAAACTCTTCCACAGGGGAAGGAATTTGGATTTATGGTTTACATATTACTCTTACTATTCTGCCTTTCAGAGATAGTAAAGATTGGAAGTCTATCTATCTATGTATAATTATCTTTATGTTTATTTCTGAAGCACTTCAGAAGTACTTTTGTCTACCTTTGAGGCGTAATTTGAGCCACAGCTATCTCTCCATTGATGCTTATTTAAAAGTGGCTATGTATTCTGTTAAGTTTTTTTTTTTTTTTTTTTTTTGCATTCAACATTTAAATGGCAAATATTTCACTATACTGAATGTTTAACTAGAAACCAAGAATTTTTTAAGAGGGATTTCAGAGAAATACACAGCATTTGTTAAACTACTTTCATATTTCATATAATAAAATTGTAATTGAATGCCACACGACATCTTCAGCGGATTACTAGGCTAATATAATCTTTAAAAAAAATGCATATGCTTCATTTTAAACCCTCATCCACTCTATTTTTGTTCTTTATTTATTTACTTACTTCTAAGTTTTACATAATAATAGATTATTATGCATTGTGTGTCTCCTCTGACCTCTTGTGAGGATGCATCTTATAATTATTGCCACTAGAGGGCCCTGTGGGATCTCTATGGAAATCTATGGAGAAAATCAACATGAAAGGTGAAAAATGTTTTAACACTGCATTATTAGTTTCACTGTTAAAACATTGTTCAATTTATGTACCTTCCCAGAAGTCCCTGCTTCACACATTACATATTATCATCTAGTTCTAGTTCTTTTACTTATAAAGCACATTCAAAAAGAGTCACAGGACAGACCAAAGCACTGTTCAAAGACACAGTCAAAACAGGAAATAGCATACAAAAAATGAGAGCATCGGCATCTTTTGAAAGCTACAGAAAACAGGTGTTTTTACATGAGAGATTTAAAAACAGATGGGGAAGGAGCAACTTGAGACTGGGTTTTGTTGGCTGCAGGCTGTTCCACAATCTAGATCCCAGCCTCGTGCAGGGAACCATAAGTAGGTTTTGAATACTTGATTTTAAGTGTCTAGAAGGACTGTAGAGAAACAGCAATTCAGATGGGTAACAAGGAATGTGGTGTAAACATTTACACACAAACGGGAGCATTTTGAAATGAATCCTGTGTGAACTAGAAGCCAATGAAGAGCTCGTAAAAAGGGAATGGCATGACCTTGTGACCTTTCTTTTGAACCAGTTGTAAACAAGCAACATGGGACAATGCAGAGAATCACAATAGACCAATCAAGAAATTATAAAAGCAGACATAGCTATCACGAGGAATGTTTTTGTTTGTTTGTTTGCTTGTTTGTTTAGGCAGGAAGTAGGCGGCATGATATTTAAATACATTTAATTTTATTTTAATTTACTTACATTTAACAAGATTACATATTTAATGTATAGCAAGACTTTTTTTATCTATATATTTATAATTCATTTTTCTTATTATTGCTGTAAATATTATGTGAAATAAATATTTGTGTTCGAATTGTGTGATAGCTCTTCGGCCGCTCTGTTATTATGTTAAGGTCGTCGGTATGATAAACATGGATTTTGCTGGAAAGGACACATCTTTCAGCTGTATCAGATATCTGTCATGTCATGCATTAATATTTCTCACATCATGTATGCAGAGCGTAGATGATGAGTTTCTACATATTTCCTTCCACGGCTCCAAAGCACCTGGAATAAACCCCTGAAGGAAGCCTGTGTTATGTTCTGTCACATTCAAAACTACCCTGATCTGTACATCCATGATGATTTAAAAAAAAATTAATATAGTACAGACAAGGGACCAGAATTACTAAACAGGGCAAATAAGACTGCAATTCCATTAAAGTGCCGATGGGAGTGCAAATAGTTTTGTTAACTAACATTAACTAATGGGACATCATTAAGTGTTCCTGACACATCAGTTTTGCTCTCTTTCATAGATTCTCTCTTGTAAATGCACTGCATTTAGTTCCATTGACACAGACACATTGTAGGCCTGTGTAGGCAATATATAGATGAAGTCTTTAACTAAATAATTTTAGCAAATAGGCCTACTTCAGAAAAAAACATCTTAATCAAAATGATGCTTGAAATCAATAAAGAAGGAATGTTAAAACAAATAAAAGACATTTCAGCACCTTTGCAGTACTATGAAAATGTTAAGGTCATGGAACGTTTATTTATATAACGCTTTAAACGGGCGTTTCGAAGCAGCTTCTTAAACCAATGCATATAATATGTAATAAGTATATATAATGTCGTGTTGATGTAAATGTAGTGCTGGTTTCGTCCTGTGAGAGCGCTAAAGTTCACAACTGTCTGACTGACATCACAGGAAGCTCAAGACAAATCTGATCTGATGAGGGCTGTGGCTTTGACATCAACTAGATATAGAATTTTATTTAGACAGTCTGCTGTTTGAATTGTGTCTATACTGGGATCATCCTTAATTTTTTAATCTCGCTGACGATGGCGGAGCCAAGTGGGGGATATCAGCAGGTGAGTGAACTCCACTGTGACTCGGCACGGTTCTTTAGGAAAGCAGACCCGAGGCAGACGCCTCCACGGCGTGGAATGTTGTCGGGAAACACCGAGGCTCTGACAGGATGCGGGCCGCAATGTTTTGAAATTAAATACACGTCCATTTAAATGACAGCGGCATGACATAACGTTTAAATTGCGCTCCCCTGTGAACATATAGCGTTTAACCAGTTCGTTATTTAAGAATGCTTGCTAATGCAGTTGTTTCTTTCTTACGTCAAAGTTTTTATTTATACAATATAATTTACTTAACTCTTTTACAGTAAGTTACCCATGCAAGAAGAGTAAAATATATTGCAGATGTTTATGTAGACATGTAAATTGACAAAAAAGAATAAAAATAACGTTATATATATTTGGTTAGAACTAGGGCTGCACGTTTTCAAGTTTTACATTAACCGTTAACCGAGGACCTTAGCGGTTAATAATCGGTTAACCATAGTGTGCGCCAGGGTTTCCGTTGTCCGGTAATTTCCAGACATTGGCCAAAAAAAAGAAAAAAAAGAAATGTCCGACAAAATTTAATCTCTCCGGTCAAATTGTCCTATTAAAACTACCTAATAATCCCGCCCACTAACACAATCTGTATTTGAGAATAAGCCTAAAATGTATAAAGCAAATATACACCGACCTTTGGCTATGTTATAAAGGAACAGGCTCTAGTAATGGTTATGTAACTTTCCGTGTTTAGGCGAAGGTAACAAGCAGGCTCCGCGGCCGCCTCGCTAAGGCTATGACTATGATCATGTTTGACAGGTACAATATTTGAAAATCGATAATTATTTTTTTAAATTACATTTATATCTGAATTTATGTCAACCTATAGACTTTCAAATATCAAAATGTCATGAATTAATATGTATTTGTGTACAAAATGACATATAAACATATTTTCCTATTATATTTTGCCTGGAAACGCTTCCAACAAGGCGTCAGTTCTATTTCTAGCATGCACGCGTCTAGCCGCGCGTCTCACGCAGGCAGTCGGCAAGCTCTAACCTGTTAACATGGGAGCCGAATTAAAAACAGACACGCCACGCAGCTGAGATGCTTTCGCTCCTGACCGGCCTAATGATGCCCGGGTGTTGGCTGTTGAGATTACAACAACGAGGTTGTACTTGAAGTATATCTAAGCACTGTATTGCAATACTTGCATTTTGCCCCGTCACTCTCAATTTTAAAGTGCTCCAACGCTGTACTTTTTTTTGCCCGCTTCATATTAGAAAAATGACTTCTTCTTGTGGACATTACAAATGTCTGGGAGCGCTCTGGCGGTCTCTAGTGGTGCAAAAATGTATTACAACTAAATTCAATGCACGCCATTGACGTCACTTAACCGAGCAAAATGTTTCACTCGGTTACGCAATTTTTAACGGTTAATCGGTTAACCGGTTAACCATGGACACCCCTAGTTAGAACACTGAATTAACGTTAGTAGAGGCTTTTGTAATGTAATACTACACTACAGCAAACATGTTAGCAGAAGTATGTTTGATTATTATTATTATATTGTTTTAAGAAACATCCTATTTGGTTACATCTTCAAGGTTATTACTAACGTTAACCTTTATATGGTACAGTTTTGATATCAGATGGTAATACCATGGTAATTTGATCAACTGCTATAGAACTGCATGTACAATCTACTTCAAAAACTGTTTCTGTCGAGGTAAAACTACACAACATACAACGTCCCATTAACCATGACATTACAATGATGAGTGTCTGGAGACATGGTCAACCATAAAATATGTTTAAAAGATAAAATAATGTAATAAAAAATAATAAATAGATGTACATAATGTAACCATGTATGGTATTGAAGTATATAACCATGTTACATAAATTTCTGTTACGCCTGATATAAAACCTGAAATAATAGTCTGTAATATTAGAGAGAATGTGGAGCTTATTTTAATAAAATGCATCACAGTTTTTTTTTTTTTTTTTTTTCAGATGCCCAAATTGAGCGCTAATATGCAATTGGGTACATATGTTGTTATTTACATAGTTGAAAAATAAGAAATTGTTATAGCTTCTAATGTAAATCAGTTTGATTTTGACCAGATGTTATACTAAAAGGGAATTTAACTATAAACTATCCATCAGCGAGCAGAAGACATGTAGTACATGTAGTAGAAGTAAAGTTTTGACCATTAGAAATGCATGTCAGATTTAATGCAGTAATATTTAGGGGTAGTAATAATACTGCATTTACAGAATGGTGTAATTTTATTCCATCCCTATTATGTGGCTGTTTAATTTTTCATTTAATGAATAAAACTTTTTTCATTGAAGTTGTTTTATGTAGTGTGAGTATCTGCTCATCATTAAAGGGGTCATATGATGCTGCTAAAAAAACATTATTTGGTGTAATGAAATGTTTATGCGTTTTAAGGTTAAAAGAACATTATTTTCCACAGACTGTGCATTATTGTTTCTCCTCTGTGCCCCGCCTTCTGAAATGCGTACATTTTTTACAAAGCTCATCGGTCTGAAAATCGAGGTGTGCTCTGATTGGCCAGTTATCCAGTGCATTGTGATTGGCCGAATACCTCAAGCGTGTGACGGAAATGTTACGCCCCTTTACATATTGTGATCCCCTGTCTAGCCAGAGCGACGAGACATAAAACTCATTATAAACGTAATTAAACATGATTTCTAGTCGTGTCCTCTTTTGGAAGGCCAAATAAAGTAGTTTCGTTTTCACAGTGATTCACACACCATCTACACCACATGGTCGGTACACAGAGAATAAAGGGTACACCTTCTTTCTGTGCGTGAACATCTGGGCCGCGTTATGCAAATCTTTCCACCATGTGGGGGCGTGTTAGAGCAAGTTTTAAGGGGGGGTGTAGGACGAGTCTTAACTTTTATCAAGTTTACTTTCTAGATTGTCTTTATGCACCAAGAGCTTGTAACACTCCAAAGAGAAAGGAAAAAATGAAAACGCATCATGTGACCCCTTTAATAAAGGGCAGTTTGGCAGCCCTTTTTTTGTTCCTGATTTGTGTAATGATGAAGATGAACACTGCTGGAACAGATGTGAGTGTTTAGTGCGTGGCAATGTGATGAGTGTATGGAAAGTCATGTGAGTTTAAACTTAGTTACATTTGTGATGGATTTACACTGTCATGGTGTATGCATTTACATTGACACCAAGGTTGTACTTGTACCAGATCATCTCATATTTCCACTTGCCTTTGTTAGAATTGTATTTGCAACCATGTCACAGTCAAACTCAGGAGTCAAAGTTCAAGATTTCATGCAGTCAATGAATTCTCTTGTGTCACCAGCTGCCCAATGAAGAGGAGCCAGAGGAGGGAGCTCAGGTGGCCAGTGATGCTCCGCCCCCTTACAGTAGCATCACAGCTGACAGCGCAGGTACTGTATGTAAAATCTTTTTATTTTTCCTGTGTTTTCCATTTTAATTATTCTGGGTTGTATTTTAAAGGTTAATATTGAATTTAAATGAACATGGAAATCATTGTGCACAACATTTTTTTTTATTTGTTTGTTCAAACCATATTATGAGATAGCAATCAACATTTTTTTTCCACTCTTCTCAGCATATTTTGATTACAAAGATGATGCAGCATTTCCCAAGCCCCCATCTTACAACGTAGCCACATCTCTACCCTCGTACGATGAGGCAGAGCGATCCAAAGCAGAGGCGACTGTCCCACTCGTCTCAGGCCGAGTAAGTATCGCAAATCTCAGCCACTAATTCCAACCTGGCTTGAACCCGTTACGATATAGTTGTATATTTATTTTTGTAACTTTAGTATCCCAGTGCTAGCAGAAATTTTAGGATGAGACTCATGTGATGTCAAAATTTTAACTTTTGTTGTTTAAAAGTCAGCAAAAAATCTAGGGGTGCTCCGATCACGATCTGCCGATCGTTAATGCGCATCTCGTCAGTAAAGCCGGTTTTCTAATCAGCGGTTAATTCCATCAGGTGCGTGATTTCACATAGAGCAGCTGTTACTACACAGAGCCGTTGTTAACTGAGAAAATGCGCCAAAAAACGCTGAAAATGAAGTGGATTTGCGCATCTTCTCTATTAACAACGGCTCTGTGTAGTAACAGCTGCTCTATGTGAAATCACGCACCTGATGGAATTAACCCCTGATTAGAGAACCGGCTTTACTGACGAGATGCGCATAACGATCGGCCGATCGTGATCGGAGCACCCCTAAAAAAATCCAGAGAAATGTCACTTCCTAGTACTTTTTATGTTGACTGATTTAAGAACTTGTTCTGCCTTATGGTACTTTCACACAAGCACTTTTAATAGACACTGGGGTTCATTTGATGGCAGAGTTCGGTTTGTTTCCCAAACTTGGGTGTGCACCCGTGAGCTGTGCATGAGTCCAGTTTTAAAAGCTGGTCTGGGGTACGGGTTATGGGAACCTGAGTGCATGAATCTGCCTCCTTCCAGCAGAAATTGAATCATGTGTAATTAGGACTGCAGCTAACAAGTTTGACAATTAAACTAATCTGTTCGTTATTTCTTTAACCATCAAAAATCTTGATCAAAAGAGAGAGAAAAAAAAAAGAAAAATCCATAATTTACTAAATAGTTATTCCACATCCTGCCCATTGTTGTCCTCAAAATGATGTGTAATTTGAAAGCAGTAAAAATAAATCTAGTGAATTTACACTATGGGATACATTTTATAGTGAATGTTAGAAAGGCATTGTGCAAATAAAGAGTGCAAAAAGAAGTTAAAATATAAGATGTTGGCTTACCATTTGAAAGTAAAAGTAAAAATTGCTGAATTAAAATGATAAAGAAAAACAAAAGCAAGCAAACAAAATCTTAACTGTCTGACCTCCCTATATGCAAATTACGAAAGCTGCATATGTCCCCCGAAACACCAAGGGAACCCTCTTGCTCTCAAGGATTAATTAGTTTTAGTACATTTTTTAATTCGGCCAGCCGTTATGAAAACCACTTATCCCATTTCTTCTACATATAAATCAGTCAAATCATGTAATGTGAATGTTATACAGTCTCTTACTCGAGACAAAATAAAAAACTAGTTGAATGAAGCTGCGGAAGATACATCATTTCTCAAACACTTTCCATAAGTGTGATTTGAGATGGAGTGAACACGGACAAATGGAATGGAATTCAATGAGAGCGCCCGGGTAATTCTCAGTCTGACAGAAATCGCCCCAAAAAGGGGTGGTATTACACAAAATGTGACTCTGTGCTGAACTATTTAGAGGCATAACAAAAAATGTATTTGTCTGTCTGTCAATTTATTTAAATTTTTTCATCCCTCAGCAATGAAACGGGCCATTCAATCAGATTTGAGCTAAGATCACATGTCTGGATCAGCTGCTGTTGCACAAAAAAGCTAGAATGGTGGCGCTGTTTTGAAAATCACTGTAAACAAACAAGCACCGAAGAAGAGCATCCTGCAAGACAGAAGAGAGTGGATGATGAGTTCTTGTTGGTATCTGAGGACAGATTCATTCTCATGTTCTTAATATAATTAATTTTAATTCTACAATGCATCATGTGATCTGATCTCAGCATGTCCTAGGGGTAGTAATCTTCAATAATTCAGAGGGCTGCGATGTGATGATAAAATGATTATTAGTTTGGTCTCCCTAGGCAAACACAGCTTAGGCTGCACTGCATAATAGAGCATAAAATCATTTCCTTTGAGTTCAAGTTCAGCAGAATACGACGGGGTTTCTTTTTCACCATTATCATCTGCACCATAACGCCTGTCTATTTTTTATTTATTTTTTTATATTTTTTTTTACTCATTAATGTGTTTTAAAATGTAGCAAAGTACAATACTTCAAACTAAATATATTTGAGTCAAAGTAAAATAAGTACACAAAACAAAGTACACAAAGCTACTCAATTACACTAACACAAGTAAATGTAATTCGTTACTTTCCATCTTTGAATATAAATACATTAATAAGTACATTTTCAAGTGTAGCTTGATGCTAATTGTGCTTTTAAGTAATTTTTACGATGCATTCTTCTAAGCATTATAAAAAATAAGCATTACCAAACTTTGTTTTAATTTAATGCTGTATATTGAGCAGCGGACGATGTTTAATCCATATATGAGATACATATCTGAGGAAAAATTCATTGTTGGTCCGCGCCACCTAGCGTGCAGGTGTGAATTAGCAGAAGGGGATCACTCGTTTCATGCTTGGTGTGAATACACCGTTCGTCAGCAATTCGCCTCACTTTTCTGCATTGCATTCAGTGTGAAACGGCCTTAAGTCATGCAGTATTCCTGCAGCAGCTCACTTTACATCCTCTGCTGTTTTCCAGATGTGCTTTTCCCATAAAATTTAACAGAATCCATAGACAGCATGGGGACGGGTAAGCAATCCTAGTATAGTTGAGACCAAGCAATCAAAGCAAGTGTGAAAGCACCATGAAGCTACATGTCTACCAAGTCTGCTCTTAAAGTGTTGCTTTATTGTCACTTCAGTGTTTTTGGTTTATGTTTCTGTGAATTATATGAGGCCCAATGCATCCATTCACACTTTCTCCTACCATTATCAAATTCTCGTTTTTCTCATTTAAAGGGGTCAAGGCATGATTCTGATCCTCTGTCTGAAATTATTTGTTTTTTAAAGAGCGGGTTTATTAGGAAATGCAACTGTAATTGTTGACTAACATCATTGCATAGGAAATAGTATCAATGACCCCTGCTTTTGCATGAACGCGATCTATATAAAACCACTATTAACAGACAAACCAATGTTTGTCAAATTGTTTATGATGTATTGGTTTGCGATGCAGCTGCTGTCAGATCCAATACAGTTGGCTGCTTCATCTTTCCACAAAAAGTGGCTTTTTCAAACTCTCTATTACTGTGCTTCATTTGCATAATATGCAGTCAAATGCTCCAAACAAACATCCTGTACTCCTCCTGACACCATCCACTTGTTCCTTATGCTGGGGTCCTTCTGGGGTCTGTACTTCCTTTTTTTCTCTTGACTGGAGTAGCTCAAGCACATTGAAGATGGGATTTCTCATGTAATGACCCCTTTAATCGACCTCACGGTTGTTGTGTTTTAACCTCGCTTCCCTCTTTCTGTCTCTGTTACACATTTAGAGTTGATGGACTCTCTGTGTCTGTATATTTTCCTGCAGGATGATGACTTTGTGGCCAGAGATGACTTTGAGGATGCTGACCAGCTGCAGATAGGCAATGACGGCATTTTCATGTTGACATGTTTCAGTAAGTGTTTTCAGGAATTCCGTTTTTTTACAGTTTTTGCATGCCCGTGTTCCTTTATGTCCTTCCCATCAAGCAGGACTTTCCAAACATAAGTTAAGTGTGAATGTTACCAAACAAATAAATCAGAAAATCGGATATTTAGATATGAAAATCTCTTTTTCCTCAGTGGCATTCCTCTTCAACTGGATTGGCTTCTTTCTGTCATTCTGCCTCACAACCTCAGCGGCTGGGCGATATGGCGCCATATCTGGGTTTGGTCTGTCCATCATCAAATGGATTCTCATCGTACGGGTACGCTCCCACCTAGACATCCGCAGCTAAACTGACACATTATGATTTATTTAGATAACATATCAACTGGTTAACCATTTTGGCTTGGCTGGGTTAGTGAGAACATTCCAGACGCACATTACCCCACATTAGTAATCACCACAACTGCTCAAATCTGACTAAATGATTCGAACATGCTGTCATGTAATGTAATGTGTTTTCTTCAAGACATTACAAGCCTGGACACGATCGGTGCTTTATCCGTGCATCTCTTTCTCACTCTTCCTCTCTCTTTTCATTCTCAGTTTTCTGCTTATTTCCCTGGGTACTTTGAGGGACAGTACTGGTTATGGTGGGTGTTCCTGGTGCTCGGTACGTATCACAACTGAAGTTCCCTGAGTGAAATGTTTCACTTGTCAAACAGGTTTATGATCCGTCTAAGTAGATTCTTAAGCATTAGTTTGATGTTTATCTAGTACAATGACATTCTTAATTTTAAGCGCATCGTATGCATGAATAACATTGTATGTTGTCGGCCCAGTTAGAAATGAGAGCACTGAAATGAATTTGTATGACCTGCAGGCTTCCTGCTCTTCCTCAGAGGCTTTATTAACTATGCCAAGATCCGAAAAATGGCAGACTCTGTTTCTACTCTTCCACGGACCAGAGTTCTCTTCATCTATTAAAGGTTGATATTTCTGAGCCTCTTCTATATGAATACAAAGCTATTTTGTGTTTATTAAATGAAGCTCTAAAACGTAATTGTCTCCAGGTTTGCCTTCAATTGATGATTATGGTCATACAGTATTGTTCAAAATAATAGCAGTACAATGTGACTAACCAGAATAATCAAGGTTTTTCGTATATTTTTTTATTGCTACGTGGCAAACAAGTTACCAGTAGGTTCAGTAGATTGTCAGAAAACAAATGAGACCCAGCATTCATGATATGCACGCTCTTAAGGCTGTGCAATTGGGCAATTAGTTGAATTAGTTGAAAGGGGTGTGTTCAAAAAAATAGCAGTGTGGCATTCAATCACTGAGGTCATCAATTTTGTGAAGAAACAGGTGTGAATCAGGTGGCCCCTATTTAAGGATGAAGCCAACACTTGTTGAACATGCATTTGAAAGCTGAGGAAAATGGGTCGTTCAAGACATTGTTCAGAAGAACAGCGTACTTTGATTAAAAAGTTGATTAGAGAGGGGAAAACCTATAAAGAGGTGCAAAAAATGATAGGCTGTTCAGCTAAAATGATCTCCAATGCCTTAAAATGGAGAGCAAAACCAGAGAGACGTGGAAGAAAACGGAAGACAACCATCAAAATGGATAGAAGAATAACCAGAATGGCAAAGGCTCAGCCAATGATCACCTCCAGGATGATCAAAGACAGTCTGGAGTTACCTGAAAGTACTGTGACAGTTAGAAGACGTCTGTGTGAAGCTAATCTATTTTCAAGAATCCCCCGCAAAGTCCCTCTGTTAAAAAAAAGGCATGTGCAGAAGAGGTTACAATTTGCCAAAGAACACATCAACTGGCCTAAAGAGAAATGGAGGAACATTTTGTGGACTGATGAGAGTAAAATTGTTATTTTTGGGTCCAAGGGCCACAGGCAGTTTGTGAGACGACCCCCAAACTCTGAATTCAAGCCACAGTACACAGTGAAGACAGTGAAGCATGGAGGTGCAAGCATCATGATATGGGCATGTTTCTCCTACTATGGTGTTGGGCCTATTTATCGCATACCAGGGATCATGGATCAGTTTGCATATGTTAAAATACTTGAAGAGGTCATGTTGCCCTATGCTGAAGAGGACATGCCCTTGAAATGGTTGTTTCAACAAGACAATGACCCAAAACACACTAGTAAACGGGCAAAGTCTTGGTTCCAAACCAACAAAATTAATGTTATGGAGTGGCCAGCCCAATCTCCAGACCTTAATCCAATTGAGAACTTGTGGGGTGATATCAAAAATGCTGTTTCTGAAGCAAAACCAAGAAATGTAAATGAATTGTGGAATGTTGTTAAAGAATCATGGAGTGGAATAACAGCTGAGAGGTGCCACAAGTTGGTTGACTCCATGCCACACAGATGTCAAGCAGTTTTAAAAAACTGTGGTCATACAACTAAATATTAGTTTAGTGATTCACAGGATTGCTAAATCCCAGAAAAAAAAAATGTTTGTACAAAATAGTTTTGAGTTTGTACAGTCAAAGGTAGACACTGCTATTTTTTGAACACACCCCTTTCAACTAATTGCCCAATTGCACAGCCTTAAGAGCGTGCATATCATGAATGCTGGGTCTTGTTTGTTTTCTGACAATCTACTGAACCTACTGGTAACTTGTTTGCCACGTAGCAATAAAAAATATACTAAAAACCTTGATTATTCTGGTTAGTCACATTGTACTGCTATTATTTTGAACAATACTGTATAATGATTCCCTTGTGAGCTTAATGCTTTAAAAAATGAATATTTAAAAATGTATGCAAGGTTACATTAAAAGCCCACTATCAACAACCTCTTTTCAGGATACAATGAATTATATTATTCAGCCTAAAATAAAAAAAAGTCCTCTAACATTCAACTGCTTTTATTTCCAGCAATATTTCTTAACATGTAAATATTAGTATTAGCGTAGTTAAACAACTTAGACAAACTGAAATGGTTACTCAGGCTTTTTTAACGAACTGAAATGGAATAATGAGGCATTGAACAAACCGGGGGTTAATATCAAAAGTTGCGTTGTGTATTTTATGTGGCCACCAGCTGCTGTACTATAGTTCATCCCATCCTCAGGGGCAAAAGATGCATTATTGGCAGACCTGGAATGGATTTAAAACCAATCACTTGTTCCTGTGTTAATAACAAATGGCAAACAGAGTGTGATCTATATACATTGAATAAACTCCGTCAAACTGGCCCCAATGTTATAAAAAGACATTTCTGTCAATTTTCCAACTGAAGGGACCAGATTATTTATACCTGCTGTAGAATAAGTCATTCCAGTATGACGCGCAAGTTTTTAATACAAGGAGAAGATCCTCCGGCATGTTCTCTCTGCCAAAACCTGTTAACCCTAAAGCGTGTTTTATCAGAGTCCACTGGTTTTAACCCTGTGAGAGTTGGCCAAAAACTGTTTTAGCAAGAATTCATTGTAAAAACCTAATATAATTCAGCCCTACATTTTTCTCACCATGAACTCATCCTCATAGACTGAACAAGATTTGCCCCTCTCTTCCGCCGAGACACTTGCACTGGCACATGCCATATAGGTTAAATACAGCAATGACCATAAAGAAAAAAAGAAGCAAGCATGCATTTTGGAACAGCTATGGAAGAGTTTATAATTATGACTGTCCAGCAAAAAAAAAAAATGAACACATGAATAATGCTTTTATTTTATTTTTTTTCTCAATCTGCTCTAGTCACTTGCTGGAACTGAAAACACATTCACAGGCCTGCATTGAGCCGTTGACCCAGCAGTGAAAATATATTTACGAAAAAAAAAAATCCTTCCGTCTGTTATCTACTCATCGAAAAGGAAGACCGCAGAATTCCAGAGCGATGGAGGAAGAGCGTTTTTTCCACCCTCTGCTTTTGAAAAAGCAGTTTGGGTGCCAGATAACAAGATACTGTTTTTACGTTTCTAAATGTAAAGTAGTGGATGCTAACTGTCCCACACCATTAGTGGTTTGATGTCGAGTGCTATTTGCTCTTTTCAAGTCTGTAATGTATTAAAAAAGCCTTATGTATGAGATCTTGTTTATAGTAAAGGCATGCACTGTCCTCCCTGTTAACCAGTAGGGGGAAGTCTTGCGTTTTGATCTGTGTCTCCGTATCTCATTCAGTGAAGCAACCAGTCACTGCTGGTCTCCATTCATGAAGAGCTTTTCTCTTTGTGAATGGCAGTGTGAAATGAAGTGAATCTAAAACGGTCGATGCTTTTCTTCTATTCTCTTCTACTGTTTCTCTCATGCTCCCTACATGACATGAAATTAAAGTTGCTGTTTTTAAGTTATCAGTTTTGATGTTTCATTGGCCATGTAGATTTTCGAGTGGCTTATTAATAGCATTAATAACTTCAAATCATTGAATATTTGTAAAAAGATCTAGAAGGCACATGAATGGCGTCATTAGCTAATTAGTTTCTTTGCACTCAACATTTGGCCTCATGCTTGAGTACTTGCAACTTTTTAATTGAAGGAAACGTTAATATTTGCAGTTGAACGTTTCTTCTTTTATACAACGCGGCTGATGGCACTGCACATTTTTCCGTCCTTTGAATATACATTAAGCCGGATGCCTCTCCCTCACCTTGTGCAGTGGCCGTGATAGGGGCCTGTTTGATCTCTCGCTGTCTAATCATGCATGATTTTGCCGTGGCTTGTCTGCTCTTGTCACCTTGGGTCTCGTCCATGACACAGGAAGTTAGTCTTTTGTGTTCAGTTTTTCATGCAGCTTTGCGGTCGCCCTTTGAATTCCAGCGGCTGTGCACATGCATTTGCTTGTGAATAAGATACTGCTATTAAACGTCTCTGGCGTTCAACGACTACTGGAAAAGTGCATCTTTCTCGTAAGGGTGCAGTATATATATATATATATAAGAAATTTGAGTAAACATTATTAGCAGTTACACTTTATACAGAATAATATAATATAAAATAATAAAATACTTTTAAAACCACATGAGGATAATATGAATACAAATAAATGTTTCTAAGCACCTGTTACTTGCATTTTCAACTAGATTTTTGATTTCTTGCGCTCTTAAGTGTCTTTGACCGTTTTTTCTAACAGCGAAAGCCTTTGAGAAAGAATCATCTGTTACTGAAGGGTTGTTTTCGACTGTTAGCCCTTCCTGAAGTCGTTGAACCAATAAAACTAGTCTGACCTGATTTCATTGGTTGGATGTAGAGGGAAAATATTCATGTCAACAAGGGCAAATTTCTGTTGTGGTTGCGGCTGGAATCTATCGACGGGAAATATATCATGTCAGTGAAATGAAAGTAATGAATCATATGGAATGTAAAATATTAAACAGAAGGGTTTTGCCCATCTAATAGCTCCTGAGCTCAGTGCAGTTGTGTGTATGTGAGTGTGGGTTTGAGGAGCAGGCACAGGCTGTCTCCTGTTATTGCCTGTTTGTGCCGTCCATTTGAGGTGTGAAACCAGCAGCTCTCTTTCCTCCTTCTGGTGTGACTTCCTGGGGGAAGCGCACAGCATTTAATAACCTAACACTCTCCTACCACCGACAATCATCTCCGCAAACGCAAACACATTCATGCTCTGGAGACCTAAATATATCCAGGATGGCTTTCCAAGAAGGGGACCAGAGTCCTGTTTGAATACGGAGGGAGGTGGAGTGTGACTGTGACAGACGAGTGGGGGAAAAGTTGATTTTTGTTCATGTTAATCTGATCATACATTCTACAAAATAGGTTCCAAAAGGAGGTTTTTGCAGGAATGCCATAGAAGAGCCATTTTGGGTTCCCCAATGAACTTATTTTCTAGTATTAACTTTAATATATAAGCAATATTTTGTTATAATTGTAAAGCTTCAGACATTGTCATTTTAATAATTATTTATATCTATTTAGTTTACATGAGGTTTTTTTTTTTTTTTTTTTTTTTTTTTGTACTTAAACTAAACCAAAAATATACAGTGGCCAAGATATAAAATAAGTTTAGTTTATATCTCTTTTTCTAAGGTAACTAATAACCATGGTGCAATGGAAATATTAACCTTTTTTTTTTTTTTTTTTTGCATGTACCATAACAATACAGTGGGGGAATTTTTTTTTAAGACCGGTATTACAACAAAACAATGTCTGAAAAACTGCACTCCCATAGAGCATATTAAAAATAAAATCATGGTGTTACCATGCTTCATGTGATGGTATCAGATGGTGATAGCGTGGATGGTACTAAATGATCACCATATTTACCATCTTATTCACAATAGTACAAGGAATTTGTAAAACACATACACACACACACAAACATTCCATTACCATGGTACATATCCAATCAATATAAGATGGTACTGCCATTGTACATGTGGTACTACCAAGGTTTTATTTTTTTTCTTTTGGGTGGGCGGTGGGGTAATGTACCATAGACGTACCATGCTTCCATGAAGTACCCTATTATCATCTGATCCCATAATTGAACCCCTAATACAGTGGGGGAAAGCCACTCTTTTGTACGTTGAAGTCGTCCTGTACCCTCAACAGAAGCATGATGGTTCCTCCTCCATGCTTGACTGTAGGGATGGTGTTCTTGGGGTCATAGTCAGCATTTCTCTCCCTACAAACTGACAAGTTGAGTTAAAGCCAAAAAGCTAAATTTTGGTCTCATCTGACCACAACATTTTCTCTCAAGCCTTCTCTGAATCATTTAGCTGTTATTTGGCCAACTTTCGACGGGCCTGTACATGTGCTTTCTTGAGCAGAGGAACCTTTCAGGCGCTGCAGGATTTCAGTCCATTGCGGCGTAGTGTTACCAATGGTTTGCTCGGTGACTGTGGTTCCAACTGCCTTAAGATCATTAACAAACTCCTCCTGTGTAGTTTAGGGCTGACCCCTCACCTTGCTCATGATCATCCTTACCCCATGAAGCAACATCTTGTCGGAGCTCCAGACTGAGACCGATTGATGGTTGTTTTGTATTTCTTCCATTTTCAGATAATCACACCAACAGTTGCTTCTTGCTGATGGTCTTGTAGCCCATTCAAGCCTTGCGCAGATCTGCAGTCTTGTCTCTGACATCCTCTGACAGCTCTTTGGTCTTGTCCATGGTGCTGGGAGAGGTTGGAATGGAAGATACAGATTGTGTGGACAGGTTTCTTAAACACCTAACGAGCTGACATTAAGAGTAACTCAAAGTGTCTGGACTAATCTGTGTTCCACATGGGCACAGAACCAATCTGTGGGAGACAGAATTCTTGCTGGTTGGTAAGGGATCAAACACTTTTTTTCACTCACTGAAAAGCAACATTTATATAATGTGTGTTTTTCTGGATTTTTTTGGTTGATATTATGTCGCCATCCATTAAAATTAACCTACCATAAAAATCACAGACCTCTCATTTCTTTGTAAGTGGGCAAACTTACAAAATCAGAAGGGGATCAAATAAATATTTCCCCCACTCTATTGTGGGTTCAATGATGGGATCAGATGATAATAACGGTACTTTATGGAAGGACCATCTTATATCTGTTGCATATGTACCATGGTCACAATTTTTTTTTTTTTTTTTTGTAAATAAGATGATAAATTTGGTGATCATTTAGTACCATCCACGCCATCACCATCTGATACCATCACATGAACCATGGTAACACCATGATTATATTTTATTATTTTATTTTTAACATGCTCTGTGGCAGTGCAGTTTTTCAGACATTGTTTTGTTGCAATACCAGTCTTTACACAATATTGTTATTTACATATGACTTGTAAATACTATGATATATGGTAATCATCCAGTACAATGGTATAAATACCATTCTGGTACCTTGCAATACCATCAAATGTACCATGGTGAGAACATGGATTTTAGAATATGTATCATAGTTATACCATCATTTTTTTTTCATACCACGGTTGTACCTTTTTAGGGACATGTGTAAATAGCATATATAATATGGTAATCACCCAATACTATGGGATGGATCAAAGTACCATGCTATTACCATCTGATACAATGGCTGTACCATGATACCGTCTCAGCACTTAGTAAAGGTGGGGGCGGGGGGCTTTAGTCACTTATGACTCATACAGCCCCCTCTCCATACACACACATTTGGCATAGATGTTCTGATGGTGTGTGTGTGTGTCTGTGTCTCTGCCTCAGTGCTGATAAAGTCAATCGAACGGCGCAAGGACTCTCGCTGACTGGTTACCGCCGGCAGTGACGGCCGAGCGATTGGTGACTCATCGACGGCTGCTGTATTCTGCTCACACTTGCTTTCTGCACCTTTCTCTCATCGCTCTGTTTATGAACGCCGTTCAGGATTTCTGTATTTTTGCTCATCTTATATCACCTGTCTTCTGTTCTGGCAATCAGCAACCATCATATAAACGGTCTATAGCTCAGTGTTTCCTAACCTTTTTGGTTTTATGAGGCCCCACAGCCCCATCAAGAAAGCTCAAGAACCTCTTCATCAACACTGAACCAGAAATGTGCAACTTTCGAGTCATATTCTACAGGAAATCATATGACATCATTTTTTTTAATGAAAATAACCATATATGTGTCCCAAATTGGGTTGTAAACACTATACACTAAGCACTATGTACTCTATTGTCTAGTGAATGAAGTTTATATGGTTATTTTGTCATCCAGCATTGGAATATGATCAAATCTATTACAATATATCAACAAAAGCTGTAGTAGTATATCATTGGTTCACTTTTTAATAAAAAAAATAATAAGAATAAAAATACAGGGCAACTGCCTATAAGTGAATGAGAAATTAAAACAGAATTAAAAAGTTGTATACATATTTATGCTGTGGAATTTAAATACCATAGAAGCAAGTCTGAAATTCACTGTAATGTATATACATTTTTATATTTCACCCAAGGTTTTTTTTTTTTTTTTTTATGTGAAGATATTTTACGCCAAATAATATTTCAACTGTTTTGTTCATTAAAGTCATTGTGGTTCCAAACATCATTGGACCCAACTGACTTTTACTGTATGGATATATATTTGAACATATTTTACTTAGATTTTCAAAGGTAAAAAAAGATTTGCTAATAATTTTTGGGATGAGCTTTCCCTTTTACAAAACATTTGAAAAATGATACCCCTAGATGGGAATCGGTTCTATGGAGCAGTAATCATGCAGCGATGCAAGAGATGCTGAAATGTTGGCCAGCCATATTACCCAGCTATCTACATCCACATTTCATTTTTTTTATGAATGAGGTGAGACAGCGAAGGCTGGGATGCTGCGATTGGCTGTAGAGGACTCATTCAACCATCCGCCCTCCAAACACTCACACAGAAAGAGCGAGGAGACGTCATGCTACGCTTCCGCAGTGCATCAAGGGAATCAGACTGCCTCTGACTCATGCTGGAGGAAAGAGAGAGTGGGGAGGGCTCGCTCTTCATTCTGATTTTCTCCTCTTTCTCGATCGCTGCTCCTGAAGCCCAGTGATGTAATACAGGTGACCTATTCGTCACAGACCACCCCCGCTTCTCCCTGGCAGCCGATTGGCTGAGCGCTTGTATGAATGGGCCGCTCTGTTCCCTGTTGGGAGGGGGTTTGGGTGGAGAGAGGCAGAAGCACGTCACTCGTTCATTGAGAGAAAAAAAAGGAAGTGGAGAAAAAAGTCTGCTGGCTTCCTTGGCAGCAGCTCTGAATAGAACTTAAATGAGTTTGCGTGCTGATCTCACTCTTTGTCACACATGTAGGCAGTGTGTGCATAAAGGTGACAGCGAGCGAGCGTTTTTATTCTGTGTGTGTGCTGGTGGATATACATCATTAACTACTGCATGATCATTCATTACAGACAATGAGAATGGAATAGCTATTGTTTCATGATTATTGCATTGTAATTAAAGACACTTGCATTAACACAACTATTAAGTGGACCGTATACAGAAGCAGAACTGAACCATGTCTACAGTGTAATGAGAAACAAACCTTGTACATTTGTAATGTCAGATGTGATTTAAATAGCTAAATATATTTTTGTTCTGCTCTGCTCTTATTCTGTTCTACTTAGCTTTCTTACGTACTGTTCTTATTTCAATCTGTTCATTTTCTATTATTTTCTTCCATACTATTTCTATTGTGTTCTATTTTGCTCCCTTTCTTTTCTATTCAGTTGAATTTTCATCCTATGATTTTCTTTTTCTCCTTCCATTGTGATCGATTCTACTTTTTTTGTATTCCATTTGTGTTCTATTCTGCTCATACCTTGTTCAGTTATACATCTATTCTGTTCTGTTCTGTTCAGTTCTATACTGTTCATTCTACTCTGTTCCAATTCATTTCCAGCTATTTCCATTGCTCTCTTCTGGTCCCTCTGTATTCTGTTTCTATTGTATTGTGTTCTCTTCTAATCTGCTCACACTCTTTTCTGCCTATATTCAAATTTATTTCTATTCTATTCTATTTTGTTCTATTTAGCTCTGTTCTGTATACCATTCCTATTCCATTCTGTTCTGTTTCTATTCCATTCTGTTCTGTTATATTCTATATATCTCATCCAATGACCTTTTTCTGCTCAAATTCAGCTCTACTCTATTATCATGTTCTACCAGATTCGTATTTTGTTCTATTCTGCTAATATTCTCTATTATGTTCTACACAGATTTGTTCTATACTTATTGTCTGTTCTTCTTTTTATTCAATTATGTTTCTGTTATGTTCTGCTTCTTTTTGTTTGGCTTGTTTTTATTCTATTCTATTCTATTCTATTCAATTCTGTTCACTTGAGATGCCAAGAAGGATCTAGTTGTTCAGTTGCTAACATAAGGCTATGTATTGGATTTTTGTGAATGACTTCATACTGTGTATCTGAGTGTATCAGTTGTGTGTGTTAGGCTGGAGGAATGTGTTTGCGTGTGCAGACCCTGGCCGTCTCTCTGCCTTGATCCTGAATGAGTCACTGCTGCAGTACTCTGTGGGAGGGGCTAAGGTTGGATCCCCTGCTGCAAACCCAGTTAAACATACTCGCATGCATGATTTCTCTCTCTCTCTCACACACACACACACACTGCTTGCTGTCACATCCGGCCCTCAGGTCTACAGTGTGGCCTATAATTAGCCGCCTGCACAACTTATGGCCTCAGAATGATCTAACCAAATGCTTCAGAATACCATTCCACTGAGACAAAGAAAGAGAAAGATGGTTGGAAAGAAAAAGAAGGAAGAATAGATGCTGGGCTGGAATCTCACTGGTGTGTGTTTTCTGACTGTCCTCCCAAACTACTCCCAAACAAAATGTGTTTTTGTCATTAGAGTGAGTTCGTGGTGGGAGAAGAGGCCCCTCTCTGCCTTTCCAAAGCTATTAAATGTTCAAAAACAGCAGAGCAGCCCAGCAAACAAAGCAATTTCAAGGAACCTCCGGTGACTACGATTACATCTGACCTGAGGTGGATTTGTCCTGCACAAATGTTTCACATAATTATTAGAGAATTCTCACATCCTACAATTTAAAATGCTTATTTATAGTGAGCTATTATAAATTAGTTAAGTTTTCTTCCAGGAAGCAGTTTATATTGTATTTAATACAGTTTTGGCGCTCAATATGCAATGGTATCCTGCTTTTAACTGGGATTTTTAAGGTCACACTAATATCCCTCAACTCATCATGTCTGTATCACTGTTTGCTGTTGTGTGGAATCTCTTCCCGGGATGGACAGTGAGTCATACGCTCCCCCACTGCTGTTCCTCTCTGCCAGGAGTGGAGTCTCCATGGAATCACTTATTCTTGCCTGACTAACCCATCTCTGGTTGGGTCTTCCTGCCTCCACAGGAGTCTTCAATGCATCATATTGAACATATTACACCCAGACATAGAAAATAAAATTCAGTTTCCTTATGAATGCAATGTGTATCGTAATATTAGGTTGTGTTTTCTTGGAGGTCAGATACAACTACTAGTAGCACCAAATGGAATCTGATTTCAAATATTTTTTCATTGTTCTCAATCAGGTGGTCCCACCCCAAATAGGCATTATTAGCTGACCACATATGTTCATTGACATGACGGACCGCTAAAATAAACAAAGTGTTGTTTTCTAAGTCTATGTGCTTCCTTACTGTTGTCTATTCACATTATCCGGGACAAAAGTTTGTCAGCATAAAAAAAATGGCATTGTACAATATGAAACGAACCATGTTTTTGTTTTGTTTTATGAGATAGTAATCATGGCTTGTGTTCAAAGCAAATTAATTTATAAAACATAAGTTTTACTTGAATTGGCGCTAATGATGACGTCTGTTTGCACAAAGTTAAAATTATTTCTCTGCCCTCTACTCGATCCGTAAACACGCAAGATGAACTGAGCAACTTTATATCCGAACACATCTAAATATCAATATATCAACTCCAGCACAGGAATAACTAATCAGCAAGCAGGAAAAACAGAGGGCTGTTTACTTAACATTAGTATTCTCTCTCTTCTACGGCAAACTGGCCTCCAGCTGCAATCGCATATGGAACCTATAGATCTTGTTTTGCAGAATGCATTCCTTTGTAATGACATCCTGACCAGAGACTGTATCATCCTCTAAGAGGCCAAAGCAACCGACCCTGAGAATCTGATGGAGCTTTGCATTCCCCTTTAACAGTGGCAAAGTTTTTTATAAAAGAGTTGCAGGTAGGACTTAGTAGTTAACTTAATCTAGCAAGACAGCTCAAGGCAAAGGGCACAGTATTCTCAGTAGGGGACATAACCCTGTTATATGAACCATTACACAAGGATCCTGATCACTGCCTAATGGGTTAAGTCTGAAACTGGATGTGGTAACTCTGGTAGCTTAAACTGTCAAAATGCATTGTGGGAAGAGGTAATTCGTGCTTGTTATTATGACAGCAGCACATTTAACCAAGGTGATAGCAGAGTGAGAAAGGTATTACAGCCTGACCCTAGTCCTGATTGAGCATTGCATCACGTCCCATAAAAGCACTGTCAGGTTACATAAATACCATGAAATGCAATGAAACCTTTTTTCTTAACCACTTAACTTTTATCAATCGAAAATGAATTATTACTATTTGAACACATGAAGGCTGTATCTGTATCTTTGATTCCATCAATGTTGTAGTGTACTCCTAAAAGCTGTCAAAAAAAAGAAACCTCCTGTAACTATAGAATAACCTCACTCCTAGAGTACCTCAACACATTTTCCATGTCTTCTTAATCAAACACAACAGATTCAACTCATCAGCTCTGTAGGCTGCATTTACACTTGATTCCAAAGACTATAACCAGTTTTTTGTTTTGTTTTTGATGATCAGCTTATCTGACCTATGTCCGATATCTGCATTTACATTAATTAAGTTGGCAAAGCAACCAATGATAGACACACTGACACAGAAACAGGGATGCCAGGTCTGCAAAATAAAATTAGTCCAATTGCTAATCAAGGCTAGCCAAAAACCCACCATTAAGAATCGTGTTCATGGGAAGAGAACGCTTTAACCCAAAGACTAAAAAATAATGCATGTCAACAGTGTAAAAGTAGCCCAACTCCATGGGAAAACTGCGAACTTGACAACACTGCTTGGAAAAGTCAGTTGCCACTGTCATTTCTTCAATCATAGACGACTTGCATTGACAGAGACAGTTGGAATTGGATCACTTAAAATATGTAGGTAAATGTGGCCATAGAGACTTCCAAGACCTGAAATGAGTTTGTCAGACAAAGAAGACATGCAAAATGTGCAGTGTTGGGGTACTCAAGGAACATGGTTGGGAACCACTGCTAAAGAAAATATGATAACACATGGAAGAAACACAGGGATTCAACTAACTACTTCATGGCCTGCATAGGCAGCAAAATCAAAATAAACAATCAAAATAGTTCTCCACAAGGAGACTCAACTCACAATTGATTCCTATTATAAAGAATATGTGACACTTTAAAATTTGGCGAACAGGGCTGCAAATAAGTTTTCCTCAGCTTTTGTCCGGAAAATTATAGATATATTCATAATGACAAAAGTGACTGAAAGAAATTACAATACTCAGCACTTGACCTGGTTGCCCAAAGATATTCCCATCTTCACTTAAAGGGTAAACTGCTGTGCAGAAATGGGTCTATTCTTTACCGTGCGGTTCGGTGGCGGGGGTGGAGGAGGTGGTGTGAAACAGAAGAAACGGAAGGGGTGATGCGGAGAGCAGTGAAGGAGGGGTTGGGAGCTGAGGGGGGGGGGGGGGGGTAATGAAGGTGTAATTTGGGAACCATCTGTAAAACGCCTGCAGGGCTTCCTCTCTAAAACCTCCCCCTCCGGAGGGACGCAGGTGCTGAAGGCGGAGTAGGGGAACAGGGGAGTGGAGGAGGAGAGGAAGGGGGAAGTGAGAAAGAAAGGTGGTGGTAATTGTAGTTAGCCAGCTTGCGAAAATGCCATCAGCTCTTGAATTCAAATTTTTGGGAGTCTATGTGACGTGGATGGGTCAAGGGGTGTGAACTTAAGGCTTATGGATGCACCAACTTGATTGCACCGTTCACACCTGCAGGTCTTCCTTCCTTCGCTTAATGCTCTTAGGCTTTTAAGCTCAATTTAAAATGGACTGTAATGGTTGAAAATAAAGGCCAATCACAAGGCAACCGCTTAACAAAACATGAAAGGGGTGGATGACTTTGTGTGGAGCTTTGTTCCCCTTTTTTTGGCAAGCGCAGCTAGTGGGCTATTGAGATTCTAGCGTGGAGATTGGTGTGTTCGACACTTTGGAGTACGTGGGCAATAGTCGGACGCACACTGTCCTCGGTAGCATAAATTGCAACATGATACTGAGCCTCATTAGTCATGGAATTGTTCTGACATTATGATTTTTGTAGATGTACAGATACGATTACCCTAACACGTCAGATGTACACGTTGCCTCCTGAACTTGACAGTGTTAACAGAGTGTGACAGCTGTAGTTATAGACTAAAAAAAGCATGAGTTGGACTCCTTCCAATTCATTTTACAGTTGCAGTGTTCATTCTCGCATTCTGCTTGTGCTTTTTCCCTTCCATCTTACCCTCAGTCTCGCTTTCCCTCTCTTCTCCTTTCCTACTACTCAGAATACATTTAGATTAATACTAGCTCGTGTCAATGTCCGTACCACCCCTGAGAGGACACCTTTGTTGGGAGGTGAGCATTAGGGTTCAGTGGTTTTTGGAAACTGGTCTGAGTTGACACAAGCATCTCATTGTGGTTCTCTTTGAGTTTCCACAATGTTCAAAAAGCTCTGGTGTGTTTCAGGTTGAAGACAAATGGGGCCGTTGCCTTCAAAGATTATCTAAATTGTGTCATTAGTAACTACCTGAGCTTGTTTGGTGGAACCCATTCTTGGTGGAGTGAGGTGTAAGGAAGTCTGCTGCTGGTGGTTAGACTCATTCTTTAATTAGTTCAGCCCTCTCTTCAATCAATCTCTCCCTCTCTTTCTTTGGACAGAGTGGGCATGGCTGAGGCTCCTTCATGCTTTGAAATCCTCTAGTCAAGCGTGCTGGCTCTCGCCACCGTAATGGGTTTAAGAGGCTCTCCTGAGCCGCCATGGCTTCCTGCAGAAATGGCTCCTTCCTGCTGGCTCAATTCTTGTCGGGGAATGTGGCAGGTGGCTGGGCTGTGCCTGCTTCTTTGTCTTTTCTTTTTTTTTCTCCCCTCCACCCCTCCTTTTCTTCTCTCTCTTTTTCCCTTGAGCAAGAATGAATGAGGCATTTAACCCCTTCAGCCTTGTCTGTATTGTTGGCACTTCCTGGTGACTTTGTGTTGTTTGTGTGGAGTGGCCTTACATGTGCAATGTTCCATGCTAGAGTCAAGTCTGTTTACAGCACAGCAGAATAGTGATGATTAACAGTCTGAGGTGGATTTTAACAGCAGTACTACATAAATAAAGCTTTTCAAGAAGTGCGTTGAGGGCAACAGCACCTACACAGGTGAACCTACACATCAGTAAAGTAGGGGCACAATATTTTTTTGCATTACCCATCTCAAAACAAACTTTCGAGCATGTTGAAAGTTGCTCATGCAAAGTTGCTTGTTTCTTTCCAAGCAGAGCTCTAACGGTGCTCATCAGAACGACCGGCAGATTTCCTCTAATCTGGCATACCGCACATTCCCAATTTCCCACACTGATCCGCCACCCTTCCATTCGGCTCAGCTGTGCTTCCAGCAGGACCTCAAGGCTCTATCGTGAACATGCTGCTGTTAGTACAGAAAGAAGAAAAGAAAACAAGCTTTTACATGTGACCATACAATAAAAACGCGCAGTGAAAAAGAACTAGTTCAAATGTTTCATAACGGAACCAATATTTCAGTTTCCTACATTTAAAAAAAATTAAATGTGCAGTTGTATTCTTAAAGAGTGGCTATTCCGGGTACTGTTGTTGGTGTGGGATAATGTATTTGGATTTTTTTTTTTACTTGAATAAAACTATTCCAGTAAGATGTTACCAGAGGAATCATTTTTGTTACACAGTAAAACACTACGGTCAGCTTTATTTTCTTTTTCCTTTTTTTACCATAATTTTATTTCACATCATCCTCAGAGATATATCTAGAATCTTCATAATCTTTGCACTTGCTCTCCAAAGCTAAACAAGTCTTTGTGAAGTCCCAGGAGCAGCTCAGCTCGGCTCTATGAGGGCATCCTCTCTTGTTTCTCGACTCTGAAGGTATGTTGTTGTTTTGAACTCTGTCTTCACGCTTTGACTGTCACACTCCACCGAGGCTCGATAGGATGAAAACAAAAGGAGAACCTTGGTGATGGAGGTGCTGGTGGCTTTAAGGAACAAACTAAACCCCCTTTACCTGAAAGCGATGCCGGCAATATGTAAAACCAGCTAATTTAGCAACTCTTTGGAAGTAGCAGATTGGATAAAAATGACAACATATCCTCACTACCTTTAGCATCATTTGTCAGTGTGCAATGTACTCTACTGCATTCAATGAGAAACCTTTGCTGTCAATACACAGACATATGGGAATTTTTTTAAAGAAATTGTTTATTGGGCATAATATTTTCATTACATTGTCTTTCTCACCATCTCACCGTCTATTTCCCCTCACCCATGCCCTAAAGGTCCACATCCGGTTGCTGTGGTGTTTATTGCTGCTTGTTCAGGTGGAGTGACAGGATTGTAGTCCACAGTTTAACCTGAGGCACATAATTACAGCTTTTGATGGTGAAATAGCAGATCTGAGATCAGTTTGCATTGTTGTTCTTTAGCTTGATTGATGACCCAGCTGGATGTGGGAACATTACTGTCCAGAACACAGATTTAGGAGTAGAGGGAAGGGAATGTCGGAGTTTGACTCTTTTTCAAGATTTCAGAATTGGCAGGGTTTTTTTTATTCTAAGAAGGAATTTTAATTAAATTGGCCATGTGACTTGCATTAGAATTAAAACAGGAATCATTCAGGAAGTGCATTTTGTATTGAACAGTTCAGTTCTGTATGGTTCACAGCCCTGGAATCTGACAGTGTTTGTGCCGGGGTTTATCAGGTGAGAAGCCTTGCACAGATGACACAAGTCTGCTAGTCTTCGTTCCACACACTCCCACACACTCATACAACTCACTGCCCACTTGATCAGATGGCAAATATGCAGCACCGGAAGGACAGGAACACTCTATCAGCATGCTATCTTAGCTCCTGTTTACCCTGCCTGCCCTTATCTGTCACATGAGGGCCATTCGGTCACATAAACATGTTCCTGGACTAGTGAATCATGGGACAGATGTGAGCACAACATAAAAAGCAACTTGCATCATACTTTTAAACTTTAAAATGCATATATAAACAAATGCACAACAATTAAGAATGTAGAATTATTTTATTAATTCTCACTTAATTAATTCTCTAACACTCTAACACACAAGAACTGCATAAATACTTAGTTCACACACACACACACACACACACACACACACCTGTTTGTTTTTGTGAAAAGTGGGGACATCCCATAGGCGTAATGGTTTTTATAATGTAGAAACTGTATATTCTATCGCCCTTCACCAACCCTAACCCTAACCCTCACAGGAAACTTTGTGCATTTTTACTTTCTCAAAAAAACTCATTCTGTATGATTTATAAGCGTTTTCAAAAATGGAGACATGGGTTATGTCCTCATAAGTCACCCTCTCCTTGTAATACCTGTGTCATACCCATGTCATTATACAGAGTTGTGTCCTGATTAGAGCTGTAATAGGGCCTTAAAAGTTAGGCCCGACAGGACCCGAGCCCTACAGGTTTCGGCCCGAGCCCGACAAGTATATTTTGATTGACAGCTTTTTTAAAGCCCGAACCCGTTTACAGCCCGACATTATTCAAATGTGCGCACGCACACAGCTCTTTTGCCTTTTGTCAACAATGAGTAATTAATTCACGTTTTAACACAATTTACTCATAACTAACGTAGACTAGACCACTTGGAAGTTGGAATAAAGAAATAAAATAAGTCCTCTGTGACATCGTAACACTATAAATAGACCAACGCACCAATAAAAACGAGTCATTTAAAAAAAAAAATTAAATTAAGATAAATTTTAAATTAGGATGGGTATTTGGCAATAACGAAATTAAGATAAAGACTCCGCCGGATTTGCTTTATTTAATAAAAGAATAATGCCAACATTCGCGTAAATACTCTGTCAACATTATGCATTTAAGACTCAATGAATATTTAGTTATCATTTGAAAAACCTTTACTCACAGAGATTAGGCTAGGTCTACATGTTTTTGTGGAGGAAAATGATTGAATCCAGTGTAGATGTCCTCAGCGCATTCCTGCGCTCACTGATGGTGCGTCATTATTCACTCATTATTCTCATTATAGACACGGTCAAAACTTTTCCACACCTCAGACTTTGCTTTAGTTGCTGGTGCAACCAAAACGTAATTACCAGAGGCAAGCCTCCGTTACACCTGCTCAGCATTCATTTTCGCATCTTTCTCGCGCTAATCGAAACACATCACATGACCGCTCGTTTACCTCACAAACCGGAGCGCAAGCCCGAGCCCGGCCCGAGCCCGTGTAAGATGATAGAAATTAAGCCCGAACCCGACCGAACAGGTCCCATCGGGTTCGGGCAAAGATCTTCAGCTCTAGTCCTGATATGTCACAAAAACATGCCCCCACACACACACAAACATATCCACAAACATTCAGTTTTTTATGGGGACATTTAAAAGGAGTAATGGTGTTTATACTGTAGAAACAGATTTCTTTTTATCTCTTTACCCTAAACCTACCCCTTAAGATTTTCCAAAAACATAAAAAAAAAAATTCCCCACAACCCTTATGAAAAATAGGTTTATTAAAGTGTGCTATTAGTATAATTCTTTTAAACTAAATATAGGAGAGTATGCTTTTAGTTTACTTTCTATGTATTTCTCAGAAATGGGCTTTATTTACTTCTCATAAATATACTTAGAATGACATTTAAGTATGTCTGACTTATACTTAAATAGCTATACTTGCGCTCCTAGAATCCGTGTTTTCATTGTTATACAATAGAGGGCACTAGTACACATCTTCTGCACAGAATTTCCAAAAAAAAAGAAATATCAGATACTAACACATGTAATCTAACACGATCATCTGGCATGAAACAGCATCAAAACTGTAACGTTATGGAATAAAATGTTGAACGATGAAGAGGTAATAATTACAGTCAAGCTTTCAGGTGTTGATCGACTCCATCTATGTTTTGATTTTCATTCTGAATACAATTTAAAGTCTTTTTTCAGCTTTTTGTTCAAAATGTTATTTGTTTATTCTTTTTATGAAACCCACATTAAAGTGTTATTAAAGTGTGATACCTTGTTCTTTCAGATATTCATATAACAAAATATATAAAAATTAAAGCCTAAATAGGGACAAAGTAGTATACTTAAAGTATGATGTAAAGTTCACTTAAAGAAAACTTATGAGTATACTTGCAGTATAACACTACTAGTATACACACACACAGTCATTAGGTGTATTCCAGTTGACAGGGTCCCTAGTACACACTGTTCTCTGCTCTCTACTCCCTAAACAGGAAACCAGTTCAAGTGGGCTTCACTGACTACAAGGTCATGCAGATCACATATCATACATAAATATAGTCATTTACTTTACTTTCAAATGTAAAATACACATACAATACATATTCAGAACTCACAATGTGTATCTAATAAATATGGTCAACACATATGTGTATACTTGTATGACTATTGCAGCTATTATTAACGGATTTGAAGCTGTACTGTAACCGTCATGCAATATGACAATACATTTTGATTTGGTTAACTATGTGCATATCTGTTCTTAATCCATGGTATCAATAATTGATTTCTATCTCATCTCATGTGCTTTCTTTCCCAAGTGCAGCTGCATAGTAAACACAGGTAAATTAAGTAACATAAATATGACACTTTTACTTTGTAATACCTATTCAGGAGAGTATGCAAATGTAATAGTCATCACCATAACCATTCATAAATACTCTAGTTTGTATAACAGTAATAATAAAGTTGATCAATACTGTACTCAAATGAATGGACAAACTGGTCTTTTTGGGCAGGACAAGTTATATTTTTAAATAGTTTAGTTTGGTGTGTCAGCTGCTCACTTGCAAACACAGGTAACTGATCCAACACAAAATATATTTCTTTATGTACGTAATCATGCAGGAATAATTAAACATGAACATCTGGTATTAGTATCCAAAAATTTATTCTAATACACAATGAATAATACGATACAAATCTCTGTTATATTGCTCTTTTATTGAAATGAAAGGCTTACCATGCGTCATCTTGGAAATAAAGCTTTGTGTCAAGTCCATACCACATGTAGTCAGCGTTATTTCTGTGAATAAGTTATGATGTGTATATTTTTAATGTTCTGTTTGAGCAACATCTATTTCAGACTCTCCAAGATCACACAAATATGCCGTAATATGTTACGTATGTTAAATGAATAATGAATTTAACAAACGTTAAATCATCTCCTGCTTCAGAATGAACTGTCAACAAAATCATTGTTGAAACATTTGCAATTAGTGTACGAATAAAAACACTGTACGAATAAAAACACTATCACAAAATTGCATAAACAGTGAATAACTGTACAAGATGAATGAAGTTATGTGTGTAAAAAAAGCCTAAATCTTTATTCAGATTTCAGAATGAGTACTTTGTGATTTGTAATACCCTCACCAAAAAGTAGTATACTTCAAGTTTATTTTATTAAGTATACTTTTCAAGTATACTTTATGTAGCTTTAAGTATACACATTTCAGTGTTCTAGTAGTATACTTGAAAGTGTAATGTTTCAATACTCCTTGGGACTAAATTGGCCCACTTTATAGTATATAAAAGTATACTTTTAAGTATATGTTAAGTATAACAGTAGCAAACTTTGAGGACACAACCAGTTTACCTCTATGTTTGTAGTTTGTACAGCAATTATACTAAAAGTGAACTTATAGGTATACTGATAGTTTACTAATTAAATAATTTGTACACTTTGAAGTATAGTCTCAGTAAACTACAAGTCTAGTAGTTTTATACTGCAAGTATACTCATAAGTTTTCTTTAAGTTAACTTTACATCATACTTTAAGATTACTACTATGTCCCTATTTCGGTTTTAATTTGTATATATTTTGTTATGAATATCTGAACATACAAAACATCAAAAGATAAACAGGGTATCTGCTTGTTAACAAAAAACATTTTGTTCTAGCTTCATGCATTCTTATAATCTCAACAATTTTTATTTCATAAAAAAAAGAAAAATAAATAAAGAACGTTCTGAACAAAAAGCTTAAAAAAAGACTATGAATTGGATTCAGAATGATAATCAAAATGTAGATGGAGTCCATCAACACCCCAAAGCTTGACTGTAATTATTACCTCTTCATCATTAATTTTATTCCATAACGTTAGTTTTGATGCTGTTTCATGTCAGATGATCGTGTTAGATTACATGTGTTAGTATCTGTTGTTTCTTTTTCTTCTTCATTTGTGTTTTTTTGGAAATTCTGTGCAGAAGATGTGTACTAGCGCCCTCTATTGTATAACAATGAAAACACGGATTCTAGGAGCGCAAGTATAGCTCAAATATATTTAAGCCTTGTATAAGTCAAGTATACTTAAATTATATTTTAAGTATATTTCTGAGAAGTACATAAAAAGTAAACTAAAAGCATACTTTCCTATTTTTAGTTTAAAAGAAGTAAACCAATAGAACACTTGAATTAACTTATTTTTAGTAAAGGTAGCCTACATATGTTGAGGATCTCGTTTTTCTGATGTTCACATTCATCTGACGTTATTCTGTAATGTATATGAACATAACTTTAACAAGCAGGGGAAATTCCTGACATTAAACAAAGAACCATTTACTTTCTTAGGACGTTTGCATTATACAAATGTACAGGGATACTTTAGGGATACCTTACTTCTTAGGTGACGTTTTCTTATTAAAATAGTAGGATTTCCTACAATAGAACGATTGGAAATACTTCCGAATACCAATATGGCGGTGTGGTGACTTCACTTTGATGACGTTATAAACAAATCTAGTTCTCTATTATAGATCAGTGATTTGGACAGTTAGTTCTTTGAAAATAATGACAGTTGTTCCCCCTCCAATTCCTATCAAGTGATGCATCGAAGTCAGCGCCCTTCAAACTGAATATATTTTTGCTTGCTTTGTTTTTGGAATCTCTGTTCTGAGAGGTTTATTTAATATGTTCCATTATTCCATTATTCCAAATATGGAAATGTATTAATGACTGGTTTTGAACATATGACTACACAAAAGGTGGTCGGGTATTGTACTCTATCCTCCTTTTTCTCTGCACTCAAGCAGCTGTAACATTTATAATGTTTTGCAAGCAATCCCGTGTTCTGCATTCGGATGTAAGAATTAACATAGGAGTCTTCATTTTCTCCCAACATCTGAGCTGCTAAAGATGCTGTGGATTGCTTTCATTTTTCAAGGTAATGCACCTCAAAATCTACCTAAATATGTGTATCATTCCAGAATACTTTGTGAATGCCATGTCGTTATAGTGCTTAGCGTTTTTACTGTATTTGTGTGCATACATTAAGTATATTTTAACTGATCAGCGCTGCACTTGTGAGATTAGATTGTGCCGTTCATAGTACGAGATTCATTCGGTAGCGTAGCCGTGCAACTTGCTCAATTGATCTGCGCCGATGACAGGTCCCAATTTCAGTGTATTTGGCTTCCCTTATATACGGCTAAACACCGGTTCCCTCACTCTCAGTTATGTTGCATCTTCCAGCTGTTTATTGCTGTAGCTATGCAATGCAGGGAGACGTACTGCATTCGCGACACCCTCTTCTGGATGTGGGCCGGGAATATGCAGCTTATTTGTATTTAAAGGTATAGACTCCAAAACAGCTCTCTTTTTTTAGACACACCCCAAAAATGACATTTTTCAGCTGTTATAATAAATTATTTGTTGGGTATTTTGGGCTGAAAGTTCATAGACACATTCTGGGGACACCCAAGACCAATATTACATCTTATAAAAAGAAGCAATTTAAGGAAATGGAATATGCTTTCCGTCACTAAACAACCAATATTTCATCTGCCAAAATGTAAATGTTGCCATTAGACCAATTATGTAAATCATCACTCAGCTTCTGGATCCTTCATTAAAAATGTGGACGTTAAACATGTGGAGTATAGTCTTTATTGTGTCTTTCAACAGGACACTTCTCAGAATCTGTTCAGTCGCTTCATCCCATCTACAGGGCAGTGGGTTGTTGTTAGCTGATGAACTTCCAATGAAAAACAGACCTGGTGGCAAATCAAAACATCCTCCACAGAATTAAACACATTAGGACAGGAATAAACAATCTGCTCCGATGACCAGGAATAACTGTCTGGGCTCGGCACACTGATTGAAAGCAAAGATATTGCTGCATTGGCATCATAAAAACAGTTTTTTTATTTTTTATTCAGAGGAAGAGGGTTTTAAGGAGTTCAGGAAGGATAGAGGGAACAGAGTGGTCGGCGGTGTCATTCGTAAGCTCAAACTCTGCATGTTTCCTTATGAATGACAAGGGCCCAAGTGTAACTATCAGTAAATAAAAAGTTGCTGTAAAATTAACTACAAGACAGGTCCAACAGGAATCCCTGGTGGCACTTCCTGCCTCTCAGAGGCCATAAACAAGCCTTAAACAAGCCAAGCTGGCTCCAGCTCATATCCCGCGGCAACATGCTGGGGTCATGGTGGCCCCCGTTGCCTGCCTTCTCTGTTGGGGGCCAGGACACTGGGACAACATGGAAGAGACCACCGGAACCAAAGGAAGCTGTTTATGCTCTATGTTAATGTTGACTTTTTAGAGAATAACACAGTGGTGGCTGGCATGAATGTTGAGTTTACTTTGACTTATTTAAGTAAGAACTCTGTGCGGATGAATATGTATATTTTATAACAGTTATCCAAATGTCCTTTGATAGCCATCCATATTGGGCCCCAGATAATCTCAGAAGCTGGGAATGTCATTATGTTGAGTGCTGAGTCTTATTGTAAAACAATTTCTGTTAAGCCATAAAAGCCATTTTGTGTGTCCTAAACCTCAGCTGAGTTTTATGGCATTGGCGTCAGTAGAAAATGGCTCTTGACAGACCAGTAGGGGGGAAGTGTTGATTGGGGCTTGACCCCAAGTTTCTCCCACCTATCCAACACTAACTAACCCTGTCTACTGCCTCTACATAATTGACTGGAGTGCCCCAGCAACGTTCACTTGAGTTATGGTCAACTGACAAGACTGTAGACTGAGCTACATCAAATAACAAACAAACCCAGCACAAAAAAGAGCGGCTTTCAACAGCCACTCCTGCGCTCCTGCTGTCAGAACAAAGCAGGCCAGCATCGGAGCATTATTGCTTTGCATGGCTTCTTTGCAAAGTTGTCCAAAGCCTCCTTAAACATTTTGTTTTTCCTAGACCATTTGGTCAGTTGCTTGTTGGGAATGGCCCAACCAAAATCTCTGTGTGTCATAATATGTTTTATACTTTTAGTTGGTCTCATAATTACATATCCATTTAAATGTTAACTGTTATAATAACTTGCTATTGGGAAAATGGCCTGTAGTGAAAAATAAATATGCTAAAATGTAATTAAAATACATTTATTACATGCAAAGTATACTACAAATACATGTACATATTTATGTACTTAATAATAATACCCTGCAATTGTACTTTTGGTGTACTAAATTGCACATATATATATATTATTTAAATTCAACAAATTTATTTTAGCTACATTTAAATAAACCCATTTTGCTGAAAATATGTTTATTTAAATGTAGCTAAAATAAATTGATTGCAATAGTATAATTTTTTTCAGTGTGGTGTACTTATTAAAGTCTGCCAAACTGGAAATAAGTATTTGGTTGTGCTATTATTCAAAGAACATATGATCCTCATCAATAGAGCAAAACATTAAAACACATTTTAGGTTCAGTATTAAAGTAGTACTCCAAATAAAGTTTTAAATTAAAAAACTTAAATAAAGTGTTTTAATATTTAAGATCAATTAATCTCCAGTGATATGTCAGTAAATGTGTTAATAGATTTAAACTACATTTAGTAAATGTACTTTAAACATATTACTCTTTTACTAGGGAAGATACTTTTCTGAAAATTTTTGACAAACTCAGATTATTAAAACATTAATTTAATAATTTAATAAGACAGAATAGAATTTAGAATATATTAAGACATTTATGATTATTGGTCAAATGCATACTGTCAGGGTCTTGGCAAGGGAGGAACTCAGGTGCAGACAGGGATTCTCAAACAAAGGGTTTATTACAAAAAGGGGAAACAAAAACCCACGAGGGGGAAAACACGGAGCAAGGTAAAGACTAAATAACTAAAACAGGACTGGACTGACAAGATAAACAAGGACTCTAAATACTAACTATAAACAAACACTCACGGTAATACAAACACTTCTTAAGGAACAATCACAGGTACAGCACAATCTCACACACGATCACATAAGTAGAACACATCTGAGAAACACAATGAACCGCCGCAGGACAGAGCACACTAGGAGATCTAAATAGGGGGAACAATTAAGACACGACAGGTGTTACAGATAGAACAATCACGACACGACTAGGATAACAAGGTGGGCGGGGCAAGGGAACGAGACAACACAAGCACATGGCCCAAAGACAAGGCCATGCGCTTGTACACAAAACACGGGTCTGTCATGATCCTGCCTCAAGACTAGGAAAAATCAAGGACACGAGGGCAGAATCATGACAGAACCCCTCCCTTAAGGAGCGGCTTCCAGACGCTCCTCAAGGGAACATCAAATACGGGACACGACTGACATGACAGACTGGGACACAGACACAAACCAACAGGACATGACAAATAACAACAAAGGCAAACATGAGTACACAACGGCAGGGTTGGGGTGACAAATCAAAAAAAACAAACAGGGAAGGGGAGGGGGCGGGACCACAAAGTTCATGGGGGACAGACCAGGGCGGGTGGGTGGGGTAGGAATCCTAGGAGGACAGGACGAAGGCTGACGACGGGGGGTACGGGCAGGTCTGGGTGGTGAGGGGCGGGGAGGGTTCTCGGGACGCGGGGCAACATCAACAGGACGAGGGGCGACTACATCAACAGGACGAGGGGCGACTACATCTACAGGGCACGGGGAGACAGCAGGACACGGGGATACAACATCTACTGGACACGGGGCCACATCAACGGGACACGGGGCCACATCAACAGGACACGGGGAGACAACGGCTGGACACTTAGGACTTCTGGGGACAGGGTCAGGGGACAAAACAGGACTGACGGGGACTTCTAAAATTTGGACAAAACGGGACAAATAATCAGAAAAAGCTTTAGCAGCTAGGATAATAGGCAGCTCCTTATGGGATGAGACCGACTGTACAAGAGTCTTTGCTGCAGAGTCGGCCGCGGCTCTCTCCTCCGCTCTCACGACTGCAGCTCTCTTCTTTGCCGGCTCGGGCACGCTCACTGTTGCTGGCTCGGGCACGCTCACCGCTGCTGGCTCGGGCACGCCCACCGCTGCTGGCTCGGGCACGCCCACCGCTGCTGGCTCGGGCACGCCAGCTCTCTCCGCTGCTGGCACGGGCACGTCAGCGCTCACCGCTGCTGGCACGGGCACGCCAGCTCGCTCCGCTGCTGGCACGGGCACGCCAGCGCTCACCGCTGCTGGCACGGGCACGCCAGCTCTCTCCGCTGCTGGCACGGGCACGCCAGCGCTCACCGCTGCTGGCTCAGGCACGCTCACCGCTGCTGACTCGGGAGGAGACAGGGTCACAGGACCGGCAGGCCCCTTCTTCTTCCTCTTCCTCCTCGGGCGCGGTGCAGAGGCTACAGCTGGGTCAGAGGCGGGTTGGGGGAGTTTGGTCTCGGACAGGGCAGACTCGGACGCCGAAGACTCTGAAGCCGACTCCCATGAAAACCGTCTCCCTCGTTTCATGGGGAGACTGCTGGCTGAGGAGGGCACCTCAGGACTCTGGGAGGGGCTTGCCTGACCCCCCAGGGTTGCCACGGCCAGGACACGACCCTCCGGGATCGCCGGCAGCTGGGTAGGTGGGGACCTCTGGGGCTCCTCCTCTCGCCCGCTCACTCCGGAACGACCTCCCCTGGTCCCCCGGAACACCACAAGGCGAGAGCCCTCAAAACAATCTCGCTGGCTGGCTGATGCCATCCAGCATTGCCTCCTGTCTGCTGAGTTCCTTGGTGGTCGGTTCATTCTGTCAGGGTCTTGGCAAGGGAGGAACTCAGGTGCAGACAGGGATTCTCAAACAAAGGGTTTATTACAAAAAGGGGAAACAAAAACCCACGAGGGGGAAAACACGGAGCAAGGTAAAGACTAAATAACTAAAACAGGACTGGACTGACAAGATAAACAAGGACTCTAAATACTAACTATAAACAAACACTCACGGTAATACAAACACTTCTTAAGGAACAATCACAGGTACAGCACAATCTCACACACGATCACATAAGTAGAACACATCTGAGAAACACAATGAACCGCCGCAGGACAGAGCACACTAGGAGATCTAAATAGGGGGAACAATTAAGACACGACAGGTGTTACAGATAGAACAATCACGACACGACTAGGATAACAAGGGGGGCGGGGCAAGGGAACGAGACAACACAAGCACATGGCCCAAAGACAAGGCCATGCGCTTGTACACAAAACACGGGTCTGTCATGATCCTGCCTCAAGACTAGGAAAAATCAAGGACACGAGGGCAGAATCATGACACATACAGTATGTAATCTATATATATATATATATATATATATATATATATATATATATATATATATTACAAAATTAAATGTTGTTCACAAGTTGTTTTAGTGATATCTTCCTCCAATTGAAAATGTCATATTTTTAAATAAATAAATGCAGTTGTGTTCAAAATTATTCATAGCCATTTGTAAATATGATCCAAGAGGGAGAGAGATTTTTGCTCTCCCTCTCTGACATTGTTTTCATGTCAAAATGTTTGATTATGCTTTATTTTTAGGTGTCCTTGAGACAGTTGTATGATGTAGTTGTACAATTACATACTGAGTAATATTAATGAACAGCATGCATTTACTATATGTTTAGGGTAAGTTGCATGTAACTTAACTATAAGTACATGTAACGTGTAACAAGGCTCCTAAAATATTTATTGAATTTCATGAGAAAATTTTATAATTTGAAAGCTGAGACATGCTTGTTTTTGTGAAAAGTGTGTTCATCCCATAGGTGTGATTGTTTTATACTGTACAAACTGTATATTCTATGGCCCTACACCAACCCTAATCCTCACAGGAAACCTTGTACATTTTTACTTTCTCCAAAAAATTAATTCTGTATGATTTATAAGTGTTTTGAAAAATGGGGACATGGGTTATGTTCTCGTAAGTCACCCTCTCCTTATAAGACCTGTGTACATGCAGTTTCATATTTACTATGGCCAGAGCAGTTTCCTGTTGCTGCTTTGAATACTGTGTGAGTGTATGTTGGAAAGCATTTCAATCACAGTATTTACATTGTGACCATATCAATATTCCAAAATTCCCTTTGCAATCATCTGTGACTCGGACTACGGGTTATGGACGGTCTGTAAGCTGTGCTCAAGCACAAGAGTCTTCCCTCAGATCTCCTGTTTCAGAAATGTTCCACCTCCATCTTTTTTTCTTCTCTTTTTTTTCCCCCTGCAGTTGTTTTCCTAAACACCGGATTTTCATTTGGAGTTTGGGAGGGAGCGGTGCTGACAGTATTTATAGCCTGGTGTTCTAACCAAAATTATCAGTGTACCACAAAATAACTTCCTCAGTCCTGGCCACAAAATAACAGGATGCCTTCAATTGTGCGTATTTATTAATTTTAGCAAAGGATTGCTAGTTTTATAAATAGCAATGCTCCTGCGGCCCTCCAGAAGTCGGCTGTATAAACTTCCTCTCTTGTCCTCCTCCTCTTCAGTGGGTGCTTGAAACTGAAAGACACTCGTCCTTCCCATGGCGTCTGGCCTCTATTAAGACTCCGTTTTATCAGGTCAGAGGTGAGAGGTCAGAGGTCACAGTATGTTAATAGCTTACCTGGGGGGTCTTTTCTGCTCGACTGGTCATCAGCACCTTGTACAGGAAACTCCAGTAAACTAAACCTCGGCTTCCTTCGAATGCATTATGGGGTGTTCTCACTGACAGCGATTTGCCTTGACAAAGTGAACAGAAGTCTTTAGTGGATTAGCTGCGATTTTTGTTACAGACCTATCGGACAGTTTTATGTAGCAACCGAAACACTTTATGTGCTACTTAATACAGCAGTTGCATGTTTGCATAAGTTTTATTCAATAACATTTAAATACCAATAAAATGGTTTTATCAAAATGTTAAAACTGATTTCTCTTCTAAAGAAAATGGCATCTTCTTTTTACTTCGATACTGTGCTTTTCAAGTGTCTGTACTTTGCCGGAGTATTTTTAATTTAAATCCACTACGTTCCTTAAAAACATGTCGTTCCTCATTATTTTGAACTGGAGAAATCGTCATCCACCTCAAGATAACGATTCATGAACGAGCTGATTCTATTCAATAAATCTGTTCAATCAGTCTGCAAATAGCACTGAACAATTAAAAAAAAAAAAAGAGTATAATATTGTTTAATAATCTATAATTATAATAAATAATGTGTCCTTTCTTTTTCTATAACTGCACAGGAAATGATTGCTAATCATTTATATTGTGTACATAGCCTATGCAGCTGTCATGTGACGAATAAAATGAATGACTCAGACCAGAAGGTGAACTAATCAATTCTGTTTGCTGTACCAGAATGTTGTACCGCTGAGTAATATGTACAGGAAATATGATTGATCAGTTTACCTCCCGAGTCATTTTGTTCATGAATGAAAGGATGTTGTGCATGTACGGTCATAAAAATACGTATAAATCATCCTCTGATACAACTCGTTTGTCCCGAGTCACATAAAGGATTCATTCAAAATAAATGATTCGTTCATGATTGATTCATCACTATTGTCAGTAGCATAGAATCACTGCTCCCCCTGAACTTCTTTTCAAATAAACAGCTTGCGAATTCGCTTGACCAACTTAAACATGAGCGAAATCCCAGTGAGGATCTTTTTTTGCCCTTGCGCAAAACTTCCAATTGCACAAATTCCTATAAGAATGACTGAACAATGGTAAATGTGACTACACCTTTACTGTGGACAAGCCTATACACTAAAACTGACCCAACCAGCCTTTTTTGACAACTTTCTTTAACCCTCTGGCCCTCTTTGGTCACTTTTGACTGCGAAGAAGGTAAGTGTGACTCCTAAACGAAAAGGGCGAGAGCGCTAAACGTGTTGGTGATTCACTGGATTTTGTCCAGACTTTTCCAGGAAGACCTGCACTTTGTTTACTCTGTTAACTGAACAGTGGCAGCTACTTAGCTACTCACTAACATGTATCTTTAACCTTCTAGCTGTGCCTCTCCATTATGAGTTGATACATATGAACTCATACTTTCAGTGTGAAGTGATGCATGGTAATATTTCATCTCAATTGATGAGCCTGCTTGATAAAAATGACACATATTAGGAAATTCATGAGCAGGACCAGCTGTGTTCCTCGTGCTTCTCATCGCACTGTAAGTGTCCTCCTCCTCCTTTGGTTTGCCTGGCGGGTTTCTCTAGTGCTGAACAGGGCCTCTAGCTCAATAAATCTCTGGGAGGACATTTCAGCACAAGGCTGAGTGTGTCTGCTCAGTGCAAATAAAATAGCAGAGCTTCCACCTGGTGAAGATGTTAGCATTGCAACATTTGATCAGATGTTCCCCTGCTATCGGATACAAATACTGTCATTTTATTTTACCAGGCCAATTATTTACAGTGGCAATATAAGCACACTGAAAAAAATGTATAACTATCTAAACATTCTTGAATCAAGATAAGTTAATTTGAGAAGCAAAATTACTTACAATATTAAGTCTCGTTTCCTGAAAAAAAATAAAAATAAAAATCACCAAAAGAAAAAAAAAAAATCACCCATCATTTTAGTTCAAATGGAAAACATGATTATTATTTTAACCCCTATTGGCAGCTATGTTTTTTTTTTTTTTTTGACATTTTATCTTTTAAAAAAAATTAATTTTGCACTGCTTCCAAAAAGGAAATCCCAAGAGAAACCAAAACAAAAAATAAAATAAAAATAAAAACACTTTCAAGGTGCTAATGAATGCAGTAAATGACTGCAGATTTTAAGGGTGCGCCACTCAACCACATCAATGGTACTTCATAAAAATGACCTGAATTGGTGTGTGGCAGAATTTATTTTATTATTTAAAATAACCATTTGGAAATGTGCATGATTTTTAGAATATTTGTAATATTGACCCAGTTGCAATGTAGACAAAGAATTTGTGGTCAAATCTGACTAAGATATATATTTACAAAGGTCGATACAACATCTAACAATGTTCTCTTCTCAGTAAACACCAGCTACAATGGGTTCATGTGAGCCTCATGCTTTAGGAGTGCTTTTCATCAGCCGAGACTGAGCATTGTGTTAAAACAGAAGGAAGAACGGAACGGCTGCAACACTGGAACTGCTCGGGAGATGGTTTATCTTTCAGCAAAACAAACTCAAACACACTGGAGTGGTTCAAGAACAACAAGTTGAGTGTCCTGCACTGCTCCAGTCAAAGCTCAGATCTTCATCCAACTGAGAATCTGCAGAACTATTTGAAAACCTCAGTACTCAAGCATCATCAAGCAAAACTAAACAACTGGACCACATCTGCCTGGAGTCATGGGCCGAAACTACACCTGAGCAATTTATAAAATTGGTATGTCCCTCAAAAGGTGATGGTCTACCACAAAGCATGGTGATTTATGCAAATATTAGATTGATTTCTTTTTTATTTTATTTTATTTAGTTATATGTTTATTTAAATGACAAAATGAACCTTCAGAAAATGCTTTTGAAAGCCACTAGTTATTAAATCCTGTAAAAAAACACGTGCTCTCTGAAATTCCAAACATGTTGTACTTTGTCAGCTAAAATATTCAGGTCAGGCAATTGGGCTACAGCTAAATGGGCTATTACATAAACTGTTGTCCATACATCTACAACAGCATGTTCACATTTCAGGGAGTGGTTTGTGTGTGTGTGTGTGTGTGTGTGTGTGTGTGTGTGTGTGTGTCATAGCACTTGCCTGGTAGCACAACCATTTTTGAGGCTTGCTGCTTTCAAGCCCTGAACTTGTTAATCCCAACTCTTTCCTGCTGTCAAGTTAACAAAAACAAACAGATAATTTATCTACGTGGCTGAGCACATGGAACCAAGCTCTGGGGGAGTGGTGCGCGTCACATTGACCTCATCTTCGGCGAGAAGCATTTGTTTGTCTCCCGCCGCTCGTCAACGAATGCGTTATTTATTCTGCAGAAAGAATGTTATACTCTCTAAGCCTGGCACAGCACATCAGTGAGGAATTCTGTCGGAGAGTCGAAGCCGCTGCCTGACATCATTTTATCAGCATGTTCATTCTGAGAGATTCACCACACTGAAATAAATGAGCAGGTACTCAAGCTGGGTCAGGAGGGGGCTTTGGAAAATATAATTACTTCTTAATCATAAAAATAGAGATTGCAAGTGTTTTAACACATGGGTACTTAAAAAGTACATAATTCTTTCTATTTGCATCCCATCAGATGCCCCAGTAACTTCAAATCTATAATGAAAGCAGCCGCCTTAAAGGGATAGTTCACCCAAAAATGAAAATTACCCCATGATTAAGCCATCCTAGGTGTATATTACTTTCTTCCTTTAGATGAATACAATTGTAGTTATACTAAAAATGTCCTTCCCCCTTGAGTTTTATAATGACGGCAAATGGGAGTTGAGGTTTTGAAGTCCAAAGAAGTGCATCCATTCATCCATTATAAAAAGAGCTCCACATGGCTCACACCCAGATACAACACATTACAATTATCCAAATGGGATGGCACAAAGGCATGAACAATCTTCTCCATACCTTCAAAAGAGACTATAGACTTCAATTTATATATTGATCTCAGATGAATTTTTTAAAAAAAAAAAAACTATTCTCAGCATTAATCTTCCGGTCAAATTTAAGATCAGAGTTAAAAATTTCACCAAGGTTTCTCATGCTATATATATATATATATATTTGTTTCCCCAAGGAAACATCCCTATCCAATCATAAACACCCTCTGCACACCCCCTTATTATTACCAGATAAAATCATCTCTGTCTTATCTTCATTCAACTGGAGATTGTTATTTGCCAACCAGCACTTAACCTCAGTCAAGCATTCATTTCATATAGGGACTGAAGTCAGATTTAAGCCCATGTTTCAGTGGTAAAAAAAAAAAAATCAGAGAATCCTCCACATACACAAAAATGAGAGTGAATCCCAAATTTCTCAAAAATAGAACCTAACATACTGTATAAAGGGAAAATATAATTTGTCCCAAAACAGAACCCTGGGGAACCCCACACACAAGAGGGTACAATAGTAGAAGAATAATTCCGAAACTAAACGTCCTGTCTTTCAAATAAGAAGAAAACCATTTCCGGGCTAAGCCCTGAATTCCAACCTGGTCCCTAAGACAATCAATAAGAATATTATGATCAACTTTATCAAATCTAACAGTAGTAAAACAAACACCTTGAGGGTGATTAAATCATGGGGTAATTTTCATTGTGGGTGAACTATACCTTTAAATTCATCACTAATCAACATACCAGAAAGAAAAAATTAATTACTTTGTGAATGTTTAAAAAGTTTCTACTATGAGGTATGAATGTAATCTGTTAATATCTGTCTTTATCATGTGAGCCTTTTGAAACTGATAAGAGCCACAGCTCAAAATGTCTAATGTATAGGCTACACAGAGTCTCCAAAAAGGTTTTAATGGGTAATTAATTTAGAAATCAAACCTGGATGGAACATTTAATAAAAGTAAAGTCATTTGCATTCTTTGTGTGGTGAAACTGTTGTTGAAGCTCTCTCTCTCTCTTACTTTTGGCTGCCCCCATTAAGAGTCACCACAGTGAATCATCCACATTTCTATTTGGCAAAGATTTTTACACTGGATAATTGCTGCAGAAGCTCAAGCAAAATATAACCTAGCAAAGCACCATCATGTGCAGACCAGTGCCATTTTTACACATGCAACAATAAGTTTGTAATGTGTGGAGAGTTTTTTTATTATTGAATTGTTTCAGGAATTTATATAAAGTTCCTTGGTTACATGCGTTGTAATCAAATACGCAAACCATTGTTTACCGTATGTGAGACAAACAAAGAACAGTGTTGGATAAAATTTAACTAGAGTATCATTCAAAAACAATTGCAGAACTGAAATTAAATTTAGTTTAAATTTACTAAACTAGTTTAGTTTAGTTTAGTAGTTCTTAAAAAAAATGTATGAAATTAATTAGTTGCTATTAAATATTTTGATCAATTGACAACTTTATTGATATCATGATTTATTGTGGTAATTAATTAGTTTATTTGACATGTTTTGCTATCTATAGTTAACCCAATTTTGCAATTAGTATTGACCCCTGAAAAACAGCAAACAGATAAGTGCAACATTACCCCATACATTTTTTAAGAACCAGACATCCCGCTGTCTTTTACTGGGTGACCGTAAACTAGCCTGCCTGGACCTGGATTGGGTTAATTATTTCCCTGTGTTAATTTTACCTCCTCTTTCCTGGGAGCAGGGGTCACCCCCGTGTTTTTTAATACCTCCTTGTGCCGGGGTATGATAAAGAGACAGCGAGTCGTAAAGGGCAGTCGCCACCAGAGACTGGCGCTCCCTGAATTCATGCGCTGCTCAGCCGGGGCCAGTAAATCTGAGCATTAGTGTGAAGGAAGTATGATCCATAAAGTGCTAAGTGACGCTGTCTGCTCCTCCTCCGTCGCCCATGGCCCAGTGTGGAGGCATTATTGAGACTCTGTTAGTGCAAGCTGTCCCGCTGTCTGCTAAATGAGCTCCTTCCAGCCCCGGTAGTGAGGCGGCAGGGAAGGGCAGAGGTGTTTGGGCCAGGATGAAAATAGATGCTTTAAAAGGCAGTAAACTGTGTTACCTAAAGCAAGATTGTGAATGTTTGGGGCTTCTCTTGTGGTACCAATAAAACACCAGATGAATGCTGCCATCAACATTTAATGAAATTTGTGCAGTAAAGTCTTGGCACAGTCTTCATCAATGCAATTACTAAATAATCACAAACTTCTTTAAGAGCATTAAATTTAGGGTTAGGTAAGTTTTCTCTAATGGTTTATTGCACAATCAAGTTTATTCACAAGCCCTCATTTTAATCACAGAATGCTTTTGTTATATTGAAAACAGAAGCATGAACATTCTACTCAACATGTTTTGAATTTCATGGAATAAAATTTTATCTTTTATCTTTTGGATACTTTTAAATCTTTTAAAGAGGATTGCAAAGTGGTATATTTATTCTTGATAATCCCCTATGAACACTTAAAATATTTCAACAGTAGTTACAGGTTAGCGGGATTTACTTTTTTACATTCTAACACTTTTTTACAATTCTAACACTATATTGCATGCAAAGATGTTTTCAGAACGAGGCCTATGTTTTGTGTGGGTTTGTATCCAATATTCGTTTAACCAAAAATAGAGTAAATTTTAGCCCTGATGCAAAACCGCGCGTTATGCCTCGTCTATTTCTGAATCTCACAGCTGAAATCCACTTCAGGTTTTTTGGGTTGCTGGATCATGATCCCAACCACGGATCTGTGGACAGCATTTCGCGGCATTTAAAGTAAAACAATCTACAGGGACAGCATTTGACTGCGGAAATTATTCATTAACAAACTTGGGATTTTCAGTCATATTTTTCTCATGTTGGCTCTGAAAGCACAGCGATTGCCAGAGGAAAAGATCTGGCCTGTACTTGACTCGCAGTGGAAGGATAGAGTGTCAAGAAGGACGGATGACCTGTCTGGCTACATGTCTTTCCAGTTTTTTGTTTCTTTTCCCTCCATTCCACAATGAAAGATCTTGGAAAAGATTTGCAAATAGAACAAATTGCTCAATTAAAAAAATAAGTTCCTCAGGCTCTTATTTGCTGTTTATGTCCTTGCGAAAGAGACCTTCGCTGGCCTGACCATGTTTGCCCCGATCCACAAGATGTTCCATCCCCCTCTGGGACGCAAGCCTGCATGTGCTTTGGAGGAAAACCACACAAGAGAGACCCAGCAGGGGGTAGAAAGTTCCAGAAAAAGCCGTGGCCGCTCAGAGCCAAGAAACCAGCGAGAAACCCAAGTGGATGTGGTGAAAATGTCAAATTACCAAAAAGGAAATGGAGGGGAAACCTCAAGGCAAGCGAGAGCAGCGATATACATTCGTATTTTGCAACACTCTGAGCTGCATCTAAGAAAAGAGATCTGAGATTATCTGATTTTGGAGATTTGGTTTGCTTAATATGTAATAAAAAATAAAAACAATGACCAACATGTCACCAAATGGCTCCACAGCGGCTCCATCCCGTTTTTAGAGGACAGAGACCGCCAACAGTTTCCTCTTTACTCTACAACAAACAGAGAGAGGCCGGGCCCCCGGGGCTTCCTGTATCCCACACACAGCCCGCAAATAAACACAATCACGTTCTTTAAACGTTCAACTACTTCCCCTCCACATTTCTTCCCTCTCTTTCTTAAAAACGCTGCTTGACCAGCTACGTAACTTTTTCTATGAAAAGGAATGCTACATGCCTTCATGCGGCATTGCGATGACAAAAACATGGAGTGGAATGCTTTAAGATGTCCTAAAAATACATCTCCTTCCCCTGTAATCTGCACATGTTCCCTGGCTGACTTGTCAGATATGAATAAAGTTTTCACAATGCTAATGTTATAAGCTTTCATATATTTTACTCAGAAACCTTGTTGATTATAAAGTGGAGAAACCACCAAAATGTTAACTTTGGCTTAATTTAAAAGTTGAACCGATAAATTGAAACACAAATCTTAATAAACAAGTTATCTTGGAATTAAAAATGCAAGTTTATAAATGATAGTTCATGTCCTAAATCCAGAATCGTTGTCCGATAGAAAATAGTAAACCCTATAAATGTCCTCATCTGGTTTTAGCAATAGCTACACTTCAACCTGATAATTATTCTCTGTCTTCGTACTCCAGTGCTCACTGCTTTGTGGAGTCATAATTGAATTATGACCATGTTCTCCTGTTGAAAGCCAAATCTCACTCCTCTGTGTAAAACAAAACCACAAAAGACCTCATTCGTAGCAATAAATGAAACAACTGGAAGGCAAGGAATTTCTTTCCCACTTGTGGCAATAAAGAGAACAAACCTGAGCAGATTTAAAGCAAATAAATCCCCAAGATAAATATTGGAATTTGTATGATTTTAATGTTAACTGTCAAGTAAATTGGAAATATTAAGTTCCTCTGGGACTGTTTAGTGCTGCCTTTGCACCCTTTCTGATTTGTAAAGAAGTCTAGAGTTTAGTGTAAGTTTTCTTAAATTCTTGAGTGTATGAGAAAAGTTTTTTTCCGTCCTTCTAAAACTATAACTGAAACTAAATAAAATAAGAACTAAAAACTAAACTAAAACTAACAAAACCATTCATGAAACTAACTAAAACTAAACTTAAATTTAAAGCAAAATTGAAAACGATATTAAAATAAAAACTAATTTAAAAAAAGCAAAACTATAATAACCTTGTGTCCTAGAAGTTTCAAAGCTAATTAGAGCCTAAAAAGATTCTTTAGTAATATAGTAACCCATTTTTGGTTGACACACTCCCTAGAAAAAAAAAATCAGATTCATATCTATTTAACTTCTCAATTGTTGTTGAGACAGCAGTGAGATTCATATTGTATTCATTTTGCTCAGTCACGACAGAGCACTTCAAACAAAGCAACAATATTTTAGCAGTTGTGGGGAAAACGAAATCTACAGTCAAGAAAAAAATCTCTCTCTAAAAGAATGAACACTTTGTTTTTACTGTTTTTTACTAAATATAATAATATTCTGAAATCTTAAATTTTATGATAAATTAAATATTTAGTCAAAGATGTGGCTCTCTGTTTTCCCACTAGTCACAAATGTGATGACTTACATGTATACATTTCCTGTGAGCAAGATCTAAACCAGACCAAAATTATTAATACGTTTATTATGGACTGTTTGAACATTATGTGTACCACATGTGTGTGTTGTGACAGGTTTTACATGTTTGCAAAACTTGGCTTTGACACAGGCATGTACAAATTGCCACATGCAATCAAGAGCATGCACTTTTAATTATTGTTTGCAAATGTGCACGCTAAAACATCAGTTTCAACCCATTTTAGACTTTTTTAGACAGATTTACGAACGTAACCCGTGGAAATAAATGGGTCAATTTTCTTCCTGTGAAAAAACAAAACAAAAGTACAATGCAAAAAAAAAAAAACATGTATATAAACAATTAGATAATTGTACCAAATTAGTAATTAAAGCATTTGAATAAATATTCTTTCCATTGATGTATGGTTTATTAGGAACGTACAATATTTGTCCGAGATACTATTTGAAAATCTGGAATCTGAAGGTGCAAAAAAATCTAAATATTGAGAAAATCACCTTTGAAGTAGTTCAAATTAAGTTCTTAGCAATTCATATTACTAATCAAAAACTTACAAAAACAGCGACTTAAGATTGCTTTTTTGATCCAGGGTCACATTTAATATAACAGTTATCCAAAGACTCCACTAAGCGAGTAACACTAACGAGTTTCAGATCTCATAATAATAATAATAATAATAATAATAATAACAATTGTCTAACGCTCAAACTTTCCCAAAGACTACAATCAGAATTCTGAAATTTCAGTATGAACCAAATGATCTTATTTGTGAATGTAAACAATAGACCAATTTCTGTCTGTTTTTATTTATTCTACGTAAATTTAGGAGAAACATCTAAGACCAAGTTAATTTCATGAAACATTTAACCCTGTCTCCGAAGAGCAACCTCGGAGAGCGGCAGAGATAGAAATGATTAGATTTGTTTTCTGTAGGACCGTCAGCTGCAACAGTCGGAGTGCCAAATGCAAAGGTTTCTCAACCTCGCAGGTGCATATTATCTTTAAGCTTTGTCATGTCAAACTTTATTTAAAAACCCTCCCAATTGACTGCCATCCAGACACTCTCAGTTTTTCATACAGTGATGTGCTCAAATGAGCCTATAACTTAAAGAGCAGTAGATACTTTCTTTAGCGCAAACTGCCTCTAGTAATCTTAACATTTTGACATGATATGCATGCATATTTGCATGCATATGCATTCTTATAACAGCAATGATGCTTCTTGTAGATCCAAAAGAAGCATAAGCAAGGGAAGTTCTAATTGCACAAAGTTGTGTGTATTCACATGCTGTTTTGTACATCTTTCAGGCATTGGCAGGGGAAAGCCCACCATGCATGCAGTCGGCCACCAGGATCAAACAGTTCCAACAATCACTGCACAATTAGCAATCACGCTTAATGCACCCCCACTAATTTGGGCCAATCATCTGGTATTTCCACTTGATGCCCACATCCTTGTGCTTTCATCCACCCTTGGTGCATTTAGTCAGGTGAATGATTACAGTGCTTAACACCGCTCTCCTGGAAATAGCTATTTTAGGGAACACTTAGTCTGGCATGTGCTGTCGTATTTGAATTCAGGTTCATAACACTAAACCAATTCAATGCAATGCGCATTATGTCGTGAGAAGAATATGGCCCATTCTGCCAGTTCACGCTATTACTAATGTTGTATTTAGCGCACTTGGTTGAGAATCCACACCTAGGTCCAGGTTTGCCCAACTGTCCACATCTGCACTGAGATGAGCGCTCTTCCCTGTGTGTCCCGTGAGCCTCTGCATCCCACTGAATGACTTTTTTCATCTTGATCTAGTTAACCTGCGACATGCCTCTTTTTCCCTGGTGAAAAAAACATCCTGGATAAATATTTGAGCAGGCGGTGCGAGTGCGCGCGGTCCCGGCTCTCTCAGAGGCCCTTCCTGGCCCGTGTCAGCCAAGATTAATGTAGATTCACTAATGCACTGGAGTGGGAGGCTCACAGACACATGCTTACACACATACACACTTCTCCACCAGATCTCCTGTGCCCTGAAGTTTGTGGAAGGACTTTGGACATTAGTTGGGAAAAGTAAAGATGACCGTGGGGACATCATTTTGGCTGGTTAGGAAAGTGGACTGTGTTTGCAGTGAAAGAGCCAGATGATAGATGGACGGACAGGGGAGAAACTGGATTTGTTAAAAAGGATGGACTATGGTGGGAGTGGAAATGAGTTATAAGGCATGCATGCTCCAATAAAACGGCTTTGTTAAGACACTTTAGCCTTCTTGGCTGTAATAATTTGCGTATTTCAACTTCATTTCTGGAATATAGAGAGGTCAGTGTTCAAGGTTATGGAGAAATCAGGTTCCTCCATGTTACAGTGTAGACTGTTTACACACAATTGACTGTCATACCTGTAATACTCAGGTAAAAAGGGTGTAGTGATGCCGCAGGTTGTAAAAAAGAAAAATGAAATAGGGCAATAGAGGTAAGACCGACCCAGGCTCATTGAAAATACGTGCTTGTGGCAATGTTAATGCACCTTATTGCACATTTTGCGGTAGTTTCAAAGAGAAATGTCCAGCGATTGGTCCTAAAACGCCAAGGCCACGTTTTATTACATTGGTACAAGTAAAAATGTGCAGTGGTTTCTATGTTAAAAAGGCTATGAAGCTGTTTATGTCATGCTAAAGCTAATGCTAACACATTACAAGTTGTTTTATAATAGGGGAGTGTTTATCAATGGGGTAGCATGTGAATGTGAAAGACCTACAAGTAGAGAAAGTACAGGATCCCGAGCAAGATATTCGCATTTTGACCCAGTAAGTTGGGATGAAGATCCAGACTGTTTTCGAGTAATGGATTTCAAAAAGGAGTACCATGACCGCCCACATCTTCAACATGGAGCCAACACTTCACACACACCTGACTGCTCTGCATTCTTGGGTTACAGACCTCACAGTGCTCCCTTGAGGCCTAGCCTTGATGGGCTCGACGGGTTTCTGCTCAGTTTTTAACTACCAACAGACTTTTGTGGTGCTTGGGTTGTGTAGGGTGCAATTTAAACATGATTCTATTGTTTTACACTTTATAATCGTTACTCCTTTGAGACCTACTCCAACTTTTCTAGGACTAATCTGTATATATGCATCAGTTTGACATTAAACGATCTCATTAGCTTCAGCATCTCTAACCAAAAGAACTTCAGTTGAGTAATTGTTACAAAAGCATATTCCATACCACAATGAAATGCAGAGGAGATATATTTCAAGCTGTGGTCACCACTTTTTTGCTTCCTGTTGCGGCATTCCTTCGAATGTCACTGTGGAAAAAGCTTACTCCATCATTACGGCTCAGAGCACAGAGGAATTCTCGTCATTCAGAGCCGAGTTTAAGTGGGAATGTGGAAGTGCGGTGTGACATTGCAAAAATCCTGGATGTTAAAAACCTCATCTATATTCTGTGTTTTCCCACAGTTGTTCTGACAGTCTTAGAGTCTTCAAGGGGTCATAAATTGAGGAATCATATTTTCATGGATCTATTGAAATGAATATATTATGAAAACACTTTAAATCGTAGAACTCTGTTTGTGGTCCAAAATGAACACCGGTTGAAACTAAGCTGCAAAATGTCATTCAGAACCTCAACAACTTACATATTTAAGAACATGGAAGAGTAAGATTATTATTAAACAGCAGAAAAACTGTAGGAGGGAAATGCTGTTCCATTAGTCAAATGATAAATAAGAGTGTCCAAAATAATGCAAAGGAAATCACAAACATGTTTTGTACCATTCTCAATGAAAGTTTACATACAGTATATCATGACTTACTCGTGTACAATATATTTTTTTACAACCTGAACCTGAAAGTTTATTTTAAAAAATACAATTGAATAATAAAATAAAATAAACAAAATTAAATTAAATTAAAGCATTTTAAAAAACAGAAATTTATTGTTCCCACGCTTGCACTTCCCATTTTTCAGATGAATACAGCACTTACTATAATTTCATTGATTGATTGAGTATAATAGTAATACTTCTTTCTAATGTATAGATTTTTTTTTTCAAGTATTACATTTAATTTACCAATCTTAATAAATGGGTCTCATTCACTAAATATGCGTAGGCACAGATTTTTGCGTGAAATGTGCGTACGGACGTTTTCGTGAATAAATCATGATTCATCAAAAACTTTCGTACTAAAATTTATCCTAAATGTACGAAAAGATTCAAGAACAACTTATACCACACGTACGCAATAATCATGTACAACCAGGGCCTTATAAGCATGTTTTAAAGGAACACTCCACCGTTTTTTGAAATAGGGCTTATTCACATTATTTCCTACATTTAGATAGGTGGGCAAATGCATTTTTGTGTCAGTGCATGCATTGTTTTAGTTTGACTGGGTCGGCGTTAGCTTAGCTTAGCACAATGAATGGAATCCTTTGTTGCCAGCTAGCATGGCCGGAGTAAAAGTGATCAAAAAATTAAAAAAAAAGACACCTAATTACATCTTGTGGCCTGCGTATTCACAACGAGTACAAATAGCGATCCAGATTAACACTAGGCGATTTCCTAGGCAGATATTGACTTGGGACTATATTATGGGGAAGCACAGGCGAAGCACTGCTACTTCGGCGCAGAGAATCACGCAACACATGAAAACATCAACTCTATGTGAATACAGGTATAATATGGGTCGATCTATACATGCGTCATGATTAAAATAATCACTTACTCTGTGGACAGCTGTCCATTTGGTCCATTCGGCGTGGGGCGTTTTTTCCAGTTCACTTTGTCACACCGGAAAAAAAAATCGAGTACTGCAGAATGGATCAGCGCCGTGAAATCCTCTGTAAGTTAGATGTGACACAACTTCGGGCACGCTCATCTTGATCTGACGTGTTGAGCCTGGTCATCAATGGCAAAAACATGTCCCACTCTCTACAGCACAGACACTCTATTTCCGTCGGTTATAGATTGGCATATTCCCCCACATTCACACCACCAGTTCATGTTGGCTCTCATCCTCACGTCCTCAGGCTGTTGAGCGAACGCAACCTCCTCCTGTCGTTCTATTTCCAAAGCACGCAGCTCGTCTTCTGTAAACTCTGGTTCAAATAGGTATGGTTCTGGTTCTTGACTGTCTGAGAAGTCACCCTCTTCGTCTCTCTCAAAATCAGCCATGTTCATCGCCATTCGTGTATTGTAAGGAAAATAGCCAGGCAGCTACTATTCAGGCCGGTATGTTGACGGAAGTCGTGGGATTTCATGTGTTGCGTGATTCTCTGCGCCGAAGTAGCAGTGCTTCGCCTAAGCAGCAGTGCTTCGCCTGTGCTTCCCCATAATATAGTCCCAAGTCAATATCTGCCTAGGAAATCGCCTAGTGTTAATCTGGATCTCTATTTGTACTCGTTGTGGATACGCAGGCCACAAGAAGTAATTAGGTGTTTTTTTTTTTTTTTTTTGGATCACTTTTACTCAGGCCATGCTAGCTGGCAACAAAGGATTCCATTCATTGTGCTAAGCTAAGCTAACGCCGACCCAGTCAAACTAAAACAATGCATGCACTGACACAAAAATGCATTTGCCCACCTATCTAAATGTAGGAAATAATGTGAATAAGCCCTATTTCAAAAAACGGTGGAGTGTTCCTTTAAGAACCCTATATAATTAGATGTTATCCTTATATAAACGGTGATTAATGTGTCTCATCTTGTGTTTAGAGGCATGGCACACTTGGTACTGCTTGAAGACATCGTGGCGCGCACTCTAAGGAAAGAGCGCGTCTTTAGAGAGCACACATATATATTCACTGAGAGTGACGAATGGCTGTTCAATTGCTTTAGGTTGCCCAGAGAAGTCCTCATTGATTTATGCAATTCACTGGAACCACACCTAAGCCACATCACCAACCGCTCTCACCTTATACCACCTTATTTTCAGGTCTGTGTTATAACCCATGCTTCTTTTTTACCTGTGCCCGTTATGCCAGTGGATACACTTATAAATAACAAAATTTTCCTGGCTTCCACCTCTGACAGCAAAACCTCACGTTCATTATAGTTAAAGTTATTTTTCTTTGTCTTTTGTTTTGGTGCCATAATTGTCTTTCTCTGTACAAGTGCCTCGTTGTGGAAAGCCCTTATATGGAGCTGGTTTGGGCGTGAATTATTCTAATTACTGACCTCGTGCCAAATTCACTAACAGAAGAACGAGTTTAAGAACAAGCTCATGTGCGTACGCACGTGTTGTGAATTAGGCGGAAAGTTCTCGTGATAAGTTCAAATGTGCGTATAAATAAGAACATTTTACGCAAAAATTAGTGAATGAGACCCAATGTTTTTAGTGTATCTCACGTTATTATCCACTCTGTTATTCTGACTCCTGTCCCTTTAAATGAAAGGGAAAAAATGCTGACACACAACTTGATCTTGAGATTTTCTGTTATTTTAGTTGTCTGTTTTTATTAATTCAATATCAATGTGGTATGGAAGAGAAAAAAAAAGTTTGTTGTTTTTGTTTTGTTTGATTTTTTCAAGCATGGTGCAGCCTGTTGGGATTCTTTCACAAATTTCTCTAGTTCCTCTTTGAACACATTGGATACTAAAAAAGACTCAAATCATACTAAAATTCATAGAGAGGGTGTAAAATGGTAACACTTATGACTGTTTCTGTGCCAAATGAAATAGACCTCAGAATAAATAAACAAATGATATAAAAGGGGTTTAACCATTTTTTTCCCCAATCCAGCCTCATTTTACAAGCATTCATTTGAAGCAATATTAATGGCTTGGAGAGAAAAAGAATGAAGGTTAAAATTGAGCAGCTTTTGTATTTTTAGCTCGTCATATCTCGTGACATTTTTTGTATCATGCATCAGGAAGCCAATGTGTGGCTCAGAGGATGTTTGTAAAACTAAGAGTGATCTCACCTGCTGTTTGCTCAAGTGTGGTAATCCATAGCTCGGTTTGCTGAAAGTCAAAGTTCAACTTTCTTATCATTGCCAGGACTTCAGTTCCTATAGCACGGGAGAGACAGGTATAAAACAGGTCAACAGTAACCCCCACCGGGTATGGGTTTGAGTAGCTTTTTACTTTGAATCAGATTGGCCTAATGCCTACAGGCCGCCCATGCAGCGTGAGCCGGAGGAGACAATTAACACATATGCTTGTCCCTTTCCCCCTCCTCCTCCTCTCCGGAGTGGGACAACAAAGCATCTTTGTAACGCCAAGGAAGAGACACAGTGGACCTTTATATGTCTGTCTAGTGCATTGAAAAAAAGGAAAACCCACAAATCCTTTGTTCAGGCGCCTTTCTGTGAGGTCATACATATTACATAAGGGCTTGCTTCCTGTCGCACTGACTTGGTGCTTTTAGGCCAGATGTTGGATGGTTTCTCAGGAGTGGGCTATGTTTGTTGTGACGCCCCGTGACAACATCCGGTAAAGAGCATATTCAGTCTATCATTAAGAGGTGGAGCTCAGGGGCAAGTTAACTTGCACAAGAAAATTCACACTCACGTCATTCTTGGGTTTGAAACCTATGACTTTCTTCTGTGGAACACAAAAAAAAAAGACATTTGAAGACTGTTTTCCATGCTCTTTCAATTACAATAAAGGTCACAAAACAGTAATTCTTGAATTCTTGCCTTACTAGAATGTCTTTTGTACCATTTGCCATTTTTCCGTATTCCTTGAAGCCCTTGTTGAACACTCAAATGTGTGGGTTTCCAGGACCAGAACTGAAAAACATCGAATCAGCACATCTACAACAGGGTTTCTTCACTCTGGTCCTCAATGCTCTACTGTCCTGCAGAGTTTAGCTCCAACTGAACAGGCTAATCAACGTCTTCAGAATTACTTCAGTAAGTTTCAAGTTTTGATCAGGGTTGGAGCTTAACTTTGCAAAGCCAGAGTTCAGAAACCCTCTCACTCAATAGAAGATTAGAATATGCTGCAGAGTGTCCACCTCGACTGAAGATGGACAACCAGTTTTAGTGAAAAGTGACACTCAGCCAAGTATGGAGTATTCGTGCTCTGCATTTAACCCATCCAAAGTGCACACACCCAGAGCAGTGGGCAGCCATTTTTGCTGCAGCATCTGGGGAGCAGTTGGGGGTTCAATGCCTTGCTCAAGGACACCTAAATCTTGGTGTTGCCATCCTGAGACTCAAACCCACAACCCTAGGGTTAGGAGTCAAACTCTCTAACCACTAGGCCACGACTTCCCGAAAGAGTCGTGGGGAAGAGTTGACTTCCCCGCGACTCTTTGGGGAAGTCGTGGCCTAGTGGTTAGAGAGTTTGACTCCTAACCCTAGGATTGTGGGTTGGACTCTTCCCCTTTTTAGACCTTTTTCTCGCATTAGCTATTGAATCCTCTTAACAAAATTTCCCTTGCAGATAAACACACAATATACAAGCCACAACTTCAAATGAAGATTAGCACAAATGCCAGAGAAGGTTCATCTTAAACTCAGTTCTTGAACTCTTTGGTGTGTCTTGAAACCTAAGTCCTGCTGCTTACTGGTTTATTAGTGCCAAAAGACTGATTGCAAAACATAAGGAAGGTTCAACTTCCAAGAGTGTCTACTGCATTCAAGTGAGGCTTGAATTTACAATTTCTGGGTTGCCTTGCTTCATACCTCCTCACTGCCCACAAACTGATTTACACCTCTGGGCCAAGACACTATGAGAAAGCCATCCAAAATATTAATTTTTATAATGAGGCTTCTTAGATCAGCCAGATTAATCTTGCTCAATGGAAGATCAGTAAAGACTGTACACCTGTTTTAAGATGTTAAACTCTGTGTTTGCCACCAATGTTCTAAAACCAGATGGGGCTCAAACTCTGCACTGTTTTTCTGCATACCTTATAAGTAGGGGTGTAACGGTTCACAAAATTCACGGTTCGGTTCGATACGATACACTGATGTCACGGTTCGGTTCGGTTCGGTTCGATACGTTTTAGATACAGCAAAATGTAAAAACATCTCAACTTTTCAGAATGCCGCACGCGCACCGCGGGTCATGTGACAAGAACCAACCAATCAGCTTCATCCTTTCCCGTAACAACGTTGAGAGCTCAGCCAAGATGAAGGAACAGCTGATCATAGTTGTATATGGATTGCAATTTTGAAATAAATTCAGTAGCAGAGCTACTGCAAGCGATTTTTAGAGCTGCAAATCCATTTATCCTTCGCTGAAATTTCCGCGTCTCATGGAGAGAGCACGTCATTGTTGCATAGCAAAGACAGACGCCTCATGAGCGCTTCTGCCCAAGCGCTTTGGAAAGGAGGAGAAAGACGCACTTAGCGTTTTCCATGCGTTTTTAGGCACGATATGTGAACGGCCCCTAAGGCGCTCGCTCACTCAGCACGCACTGAAGGCTCGTTGCAAAATGTCTAATGCATTTAACAGACCAGAAATATAAGATCCTAAAATAACCAACAGGTCTGGTGTTTGGGTTGGATTCCCTGTAAGCTATAGTGTCTAAATGCTGCAGGGATAGTTTGCTGCGTGCATGTTTCTCCTTTTTTTCGTCTTTTCCCAGATAGTACTGACGCATATATCCCAGATATTCCCGCTGGTTTTTTTTTTTTTTTTTTTTTGTATTCCCGCTGGTGTACCCTGTCATGTTGCAGATGCGACATACCGTTGTTTATTTATCCACCACTCTCTTGCCATCACCATTATAGCTTAAAGGGAATCAAAAGTGCACCCAAACACCAGACCTGTTGGTTATTGGAGGATCTTCTCATTTCTAGTCTGTTAAACGCATTGGCTATTTTGCAACGAGCCTTCAGCGTGTACTGAGTGAGCGAGCGCCTGCTGAGTAGCCTAACATAAACATATAAGATGGTGTTTTTTTTCTTCTTCGGGAGTGTCAGGGGCGTTGCCTGTTACGTTGTTTGGGTTATTGGGCTACCTTGTTGAACGCATATCATTATATTTCTTTCTCTCTCTTTTTTTTTTTTTCAAATATAATTAATTACTCCAACGAACCGTTCGGTATACATAATGCGTACCGCGTACCGAACCGAAAGCGTCGTACCGAACGGTTCAATACGAATACGCGTATCGTTACACCCCTACTTATAAGTATTGCACACTGTCACACTGGTTACACTACTGAAGACATTTTTTATTGTAAATATAAAACAGTATAAGAAAAGGTCAGTCAAAAACTTGGCATTTGCAACATATTCCAACATCAAATATAGACTAACACATACGGCCCAAACTCACAACCTCACCAATATTATATATATTAGCAATGTTTTCAAATGGTCTATGTATTAATGTTTTTAAACCTTTTGAGTGAGATATTCCATATTTCAATACCTCACTCTTGCCTCAAGGATACTGACATGTTATGTAGTGTATGAGGTGAGAGAGGGGTGACGTTTCTGACCAATACAATTCTTTCAAAAAATATACTGAACCCGAAAGCACAGATTTTAAGGTCACCACTTATAGAAATTCAAGTTAACCCCAATATTACTAAATTAATTTTCAGCTCATTTTTGTGTGGGTTTTTACCTGTTTTTTTTTTTTTTTTTTTTTTTTTTTTTTTTTAGTGGATCAAAAACTATTGGGATACTTAAAGGCCACATTAAGATGACATTATAAAGCTAAATACCAGGCCAATTTTAACATTCACCTTTAATAAAATGTTTTACTATAATATAATAAAAGATTTACTATTCTAAAGGAATACTTGGATTCAGGTTATTAGATATTGCTAGTTGCAAAGTGTCAAAATACTTTTTGAGACTGCTGTATATGTACATTACCATTCATTATCATATTTAAAGTAAGTTAAGAGATCTCTAAAAATGAATTTAAAACTGTTTTATTTTTTATACTTATTTTTCTGTTCTAAAAACTGAAATTAAGTAAAAAAGCAACGGGGTGAGGACTTATTAAGCGGGTTGCAGCTGTCTTCGGTCTGAACGCCATGCATGTATAAAATGTCTCTGCGGTCGTGTCGGTCTGTACACTAGAGGAAGTGTTTGGCTTTTGACAATGAGCTCCCTAGGAATGCACCACTGCTGAGGCCAAGTGGGCGTGTTGCACTTCTGATATTGAAAGCCAAGTTTGGTTGGCTCCGAGTCTCCGACCCCTCCGGCGCCTCAGGAGGCTGCTGCACTCAGTGGAAAGGCTGTTTTTCACACAGCCCACAGATGATAAGCAACCACTGTGTGTGTGTGTGTGTGTGTATGCTTGCAGTGTTAGTACTTGAAACATGAAAATCTGCAAACTGTGAAACCAAAACATTGTTCCTAAACTGATGCAATTGTGCGTTCTCATTTTGCTTGTTGCTTTCTGTTCAAAAGCTTTGGGAGATGGGGTATTTCATCATGCATATTGACAGGGAAGAATCTTTCCAATAAAACATGGCAAATTTATTGGGGCAAAAGTAAAGGAGAATTTGTAAGGCAGCCCTGCAATGCATTTTACAACTGTCTGCATTTGGAGCACTGAAAATCCATTCGGGCTGGGTGTTAGCATAGACCAGGCCTCTGATACGGACTGGCAATAAATGGTGATAAGAAGTGGTTTCCGGAGCGGTGGTGGAGAGGGGAAATGATGCAAGACAGTAGCCCTTTGTTTAAAAAGTTGCTCACTTGGGTCCGTGCCATGGAGTTTGCAAAATAAGTGTGGCGAGCCGATTCACACTGGAAGATTTGGCCAATTCCCAGAGCCATCTCTGTGTCTGGACTTCCTTCTTTCTCACTTTTTCTCAACTAAGATGATTTAAGATTATATTTAAATTTACTGATTTGTTTTTTCTTCCTTGTTATAAGCAAAAACTAAAATTAGATTTTTTTTTTTTCAGAAAACAAGACTCAATATCCTAAGTCATTTTGCTTCTGTAAATTCATCTTTATTAAAAAATATAAAGATATTTGTACTAGAACTGAACAATACCAAGCAAGAAGTAAGAATATTAAATACTAAGTTTAAAACTTAGTAGTAAAGTAGTAGTTATAATTGTCATAAATAATTTAAAATGCAGTGTAATAATACATGTGTTATAGTGTGTTAACTGTGCTTAAAACTATTCTTGAGGTTGTAGAATGCATTATAAGGTGCATTATAAGCCATCATTATTGCATTAAAACTACTTTTACAATGCATTATACATAAAGGCTTTAAGTAAAAGGTTACCCATAAAGTTATTTACTTAGAAAATAATCTACATATGATTTCTGTATAACTAAAATGGATTTTATCTGTGTTTGCATAATGTATAGCAATGGCCGCCCTGGCAGATATAGGTGGTCTAGTATAACCATGTTTCAGTAAAACACATCTAATGATTCAAGGATCATATTTACACACACACATAAACCATAGGACATTCCATGAAGAGCTGAACTTCTCCATTTTGACTTCCGCTTTGCAAATCTCTGAGCTTCACTCTTGTTTGCCTCTGTAATGCATTGCATTCATATCCGAGTCTGGTGAGGGAGGGCTGGGGGCTGACAGAGAGACACAGAATGAGAATGAGAGGGGAGGGCATGAGCACAGCACCAGATGTGCTCAGGATTTTTGCAATATGTCATTTGCAAGAGGACATTTTCTTGAACCAAGTCAGCATGGATGAGTTCACTTCGGAAATGCGCAGACTGAATTGTGCAAAATGACTGGCCACATGACTTAGTGAGAGTAGATGACAGATAGAGCAGAGAGGAGAAAAGTTCAGGTCTTTGATGCATGCAGAGAGTTGGTTTAAAGCAGTGGTGTCCAGATCTGCTCCTGGAGGGCAAGAGTCATGCAGAGTTTAGTTCTTACCCCAATTAAACACACCTGAACCAGCTAATCAAGGTCTTCAGGATCACTAGAAACTTCCTGGCAAGTACGTTTAGGGCGGGCTGGAGATGAAATCTGCAGGACTGGACACACAGAGCCTTCTGTACAGTGAACAGACTAATGATTTTCAAACAGTGGGCAATTAAATGGGACAAATAAAAATCCTGTAGACTTCCGCTGAAGGAGGAACCCAGAACACCAGGAGCTAAATTTACATGCAGCCAAATAATCCATTATTAATTGGACTGACAGCTCTTAGCCTTTATTTAAAAAACATTCTCAATGAAATTTTTATTTAGAATAGTTTGCAAGATTGCGATTAAAACACAGTAAAGGCTTTAAAAGCAGACTGGTGAGTAGATGAGTTTACCTATTCAACGTGATGACGTTCAGTGTCATTGACAACATCTGTAGTCCCATTTAGCCACTTGTTCGCAACCAACAAGGCAAGTAAAAGCTTAAAACAAGGGGGTCTTACTGATATATTTTGTGTCATAGAATAAAACAAGTTTGTGTTAACCACAGACCTTATTTCTGGCATTTAACACATAAACACACACACACACACACACACACAAGATTGACTTTAGCACCGGTGCTAAAATGTGATCTTGTTGCAGCCTACAAAAAAATGTCATCCCTGCAGCAGTCTGTCATACTCACAGTAGCTCTGGTAACATTATCACACTGGCTTCCTCTGGTTCTACACACAGCAACTGAGCAGTAACGCTTTCTTCAGAAAGCATGTAATGCTCATGTAAACAAACATCAATCGGATCGCAATGTTTAGGGGGTCATATAAATAGAATGTGAAATCAGATCGGATTCATGAAAATCAGTGCATGCAGACAAACCTATAGAGAGTTGGAGGTAAGCTCTGTTGACATGGGCCAATATGAAAGCACCTAGCAACTACCCAGAATAGCCTAGACAACCCTAGATACGATACAGAAGACTATAGCAACCTATTAAAGCCCACTCCAAATACATAGCCGCCACATATCAACGCCCTGACAATGTCTCGTAGCATGACAGCGAATTTTGTACAGGAAAGAAGCACACTCATATTAAATTTAGAAAATGTTCATTAATCAGTTGAAGTGTAAAGTGCCAAAATATAGTGGTTTTGAATCATTGCCATTTACCTTGACTTTTCCCCACCCAAGGAGAAAATAAACATAAGAAGAGACTGGAATCCTTCAGATTTGCTGGAATGTAGCCTTCTGTGTTATGGCATACACACATACACACACACACACACACACACACACACACACACAGATGTCAATTTGTTGAGAGGTCACTTTCTAAGTTTTATAGCTCATGTACATAGGTTCATAGGGGAACGCACTTGTGTGAGTGTGTTTGGATAGATGTCAACAGATTCATGGGTGTGTGAGTCATCCAGGTTTGTAAAGATTTTATGTGAGCTGCAGCCCCAGATCCTTGAGAGCCAATGTCTTGATACTAGAGCAATCCCATGTAAAGTAAGAGCCTCTCCCTGTAGCCAGGGGCCTGTGCAAGACACCAGGACTGCACCTTGTCCTCCGTGTGCAAAGATGATTTAGGGACACTCAGAATGTTTAATGTTTTAACTCAAAATATCATATCTGCCCTTTTAGCATCCAATGGCCATATATTTAAGTTTTGGAGAACTATATAAGATACTATTAAATGAAAAAAATACTTACAGTTGTTTTGAAAAGCATATAACTGGGTATTATTAAAAGCACTAAGATATGTATCTGAATAGTTTACTCGCTTAAATTACCTTTTCATAACCCTCTGAATTATTTAATTTTGACTAGTCATTTTTTGGATGCAATGGCATATTTTTTTGTGAATTGTTTCATGTCATGCATTGTTTCATGACTTCATTGAGAGATAAAAAGTTATATTTTATATCCAGTTACTTGGAAATTAACCAGCTCATCAATATTATTTATCAATATTTCTACATTAAGTTTAAGTTGTGTTTTTGTTGTTGTTGTTGTTTTTTTACCCACAAATGCACTTCAAGAAATGATTTTCTTACTTAGTATTTTTGTCTTGTTTTCCATAACAGATAACTAAACATTTTTAAATCAAGATACATTTAGAGCCAAAGTGACTTAAGATATTCTGTCTTGTTTTCTGAAGAAAATATGTAAATGTTGTTCCTTTTTGCTTAAAACAATAAAACATTATCTGCCAATGGGGTCAGAGAAATAATCATGTTATCCCTTTGAATTAAGATTCCTTTTTTTCTTACAAAATTGATACATTTTTCCGAAAACAAGACTTAATATCTTAAGTCATTTTGCCTAAGTATTTTTACCTTGATATATATATATATATATATATATATATATATATATATATATATATATATATATATATATATATATGTGTGTGTGTGTGTGTGTGTGTGTGTGTGTGTGTGTGTGTGTGTGTGTGTGTGTGTGTGTGTGTGTGTTGTTGTTGTTGTTGTTTTTTCGATAATAGCATGTACAGTATGAATGCAGGGACACTGAAGACACAACACACAGAGTTTTATATTTAACAATATATATTTTCCAATTTCATTGTACATTCCGTTTTGACATAAGCTTTTATTCACAAACAAATGTAGGCATCTAAATAAATACTATATAAAATAGAACTTCAAAATAAATATATCTATAAAGGGACATTTTCATATGTGTGAGAGATTTTTTTTTTCCTTTTTGCTTTTTTAAACAAAACAAAAGCACATTGCTCTTTTCTTTAATCCTCAACATGAACTATGAAGCCAAAGTAACGCATAGAGTACAAGCCCAGTTTGGAAGGCAGCTTAAAGGGGGTTAAAAAAGAAGAATGGGTTTCTAGTGACCAAGAAACTGTACCACGAATAGATTTAGTCACAGCGTCCTGATGAAAACCTCTCAGCAACGGCTCGACAGAAGGAAGATCGGTCAATTTCATCCTGCAGGCCAGGATATTAGGCGAACTGCCATAAAGTTTACTTTTTACAGCTGTATCGTAGTTGACAGAATTGTGAAGTTATGAAAAATAAAAGCAAGAAGGTGGGGCAAAAAAGCAAAACACCGAATAGGATGGAATGGAATGTTACTTGAGAGGGATCCCCGTTCCTCCCAGACAAGTTCACACACAGCAGCTGTATATGTCAATCAAGCACTGAAGATGTTGCACCATTTTAGGAGGAAGGAGGAAAAACATAATGCTTGGCCACATTGGGGTGAAAAAGCATTACTTTGAGCGTGACGAAACGCCGTTCCCTCTGCGAATTCAATTAAATCTACAGTTTCTGGGGCACTGAGGAACCGGGAGTTAGCCGTGCCTCTCTCGTGCTAATGAGGCATGGCTAGCATTAACAGAGGTATTTTTTTATTGCCTGGCACACTTTTCTAAATCAAGTGCTTGTAATCGAAATACCTAAACACCCTACCTTCTATGCCACATAATCTTTACCCCCACCCACCCCCAGCCCTCCCAAAAATATAATAATTCATTTATATACTTTTGTACTGAATTGTAATTAAACTGTACCATGCAATTTCTCAGGACATTTGAAACATATAGCTAGTCTTTCTTAAAACTATTTACAAGAACGTGTAACCTGCATAGGTCGAAATCTAAGATCTCTATGGTACATTTGCAACTCTTCCCTATGCAGCTATGCAAGCTTCTCCATTCAGAACTACTCTGGCACCTATCCACGGGTTGGATTGCAAAAAGACTTAAACCCTAGCCTTATACATTCAAGACTAAGAACAGTAGTGTATTTCTGCTTTTCGGATTTGTGCAACAAATACAAATGTTGGAGTATGTGGGACTAAACCAGCGAATCGTGGGTTGGTGTCGAGCGGGCCGACAATTTTTCCCTCGTGCTCCCAGACTCTAGGAATCCTGGGAAGTAGAGTACCGTACCTTTAAGAGCTTACTTTCCCACTAATTGGCTAGAGTACAACAATGCATGCCCACTTGGAAACAAATGGTTAAAAAATGGTCAACGAAATCTCCATGGTGCACTCCTTTGGCAAAATCTCTATACTATACATATAACAAAATATATATGTGGAGAAAGCAGTTCGATACTAGGGCATGTCCATAGAGCGTTATGTTTGGTGCGTAGTAAACTAGAGGAATTTTTCCAACTACAGTGAAACACTTTGTACATGCTACTGTACATAATACTGTGCTTTTGCCTCATTATAATGGTGATACAATTGGCATGTTTTGTTTAGAAGCGGCAGAGTAGTATACGCTAACTTTATAGCTTCTCCTTGTCCCGTAACTACTGGCCCGATTCTCCTGGTAGCTTATGAATGCTTGGTGTCTGAATTGCTGTTTTGACCACTGCCCCGTTCCCTTATCTCGAGTCACACGACTAGTTCCAAGCTGAATTCACATGCTGTACTTGATTCAGATGAACTGATGATCCCTGAGGTCATTGTCTACAACAAATTGAACCGCTAACATTTGGAAGAATCATTATGGAAGTTTATGTATGCTATGGCATGTTTTCAAAGGGAATTATGAAAGCTATGTTACCCATTTGCCATCAAAAACAAACAATCTGTCCCAGCAGAAGATAGAAAACATCCTGTCACGTGGCTATGGTGTCAAGGGAACTTAGAATCCTTCAATGAAACCAAATTACCTCCCATGTTTGCACTTCAAACAACAGAAGAAATAAAGCTCTATAACAAGCTTGTAAATGTACTGTGCACAGAGATGAAGTCTGGTTATTTTGATTGTGACATGTGTATCAGCTTGGAATTCAATGCAACCTTTCCGCAGTGCCAGATCCGGAGAGGGATTGCCAAAGTATAGAGTTTTCTTGAATGGGTGATATTTAGTTTGGCTTTTCAAAGCCGCCCAAAGAGAAAATAAACATCAGAGAAGGGATTGGAATCTTTCAAACAGACATTTTGCTCATTCTGTGTCAGCAAGTTGTTTTGCTAGGGGGTGAAATGGCAAAGTCTTTGATCCCACGGTCATCACGAGAACCCCAGGAGAAGAAAATGCAGGTCTCTCCTTTGTTGTAGTACTTTACAAACGAGTAAAACAATGAGTTGTGCCCTTTGGTAAGTCAAATGTTGCTACTTATTTACGGCCGGATGCCTTGAGCGCGAGGATCATGCGTGAGATTTAAGTACCGTGATTTTGGGAAGTACACTGCTATCGGAGAAGGTCCTGTGAACTTTGCTCGCAAGTCACTTTGTACTCTCCGTTTCTGGCAGGCCATCATGAGGCCTGTTTTCCCAGCTGACAGGCCTTGACCTCTGCCACCTTGCAAGCCTGGGTGCTTTTGCAGCGGCAGCCTGGGCGGCTGATGCCGTCGTAGCACTTCTGAGAAAGCTTGGCACAACCAGTGGCGGGCAAATAACACATCAGGCAGGGCAGCACCAATGAAGCGGCTGCCATGAAGGACCAGCGTGCGCAACAGTTCGAGTGCGAGCAGGAGCATGGCTTGTCAGCGCAGGAACCTTCCTCATCCTCATCAGTGCAGTGGTAGAAGATGCCCTTGACTAGACACATGCAAGTGACAGAGTCCACTAAGTTCTGCGCTGAACACAGGCACTCTTGGTTGCAAACCCAACATGAGGGCAGGGCCCGGGGCAAAGTGCACTCCGTGCATCGGCATTTGCCACATTTCTCGCACAACAGCGCATGCTTCTTATCCACTGGCAATGCCGCAACCGCCTTCACATTCTGAGTCTTGGAGCTCAGCACCTTGGGTTGCTCTGCACCTAGGGTCCTTACATGGCCATTGCCAGTAGTGTACGGATCCACAACAGGGGTGGGAGCTGCGTGGTCCAGCAGCCTTTGGTCGGATGAGGTGCTGCTGCTACTGCTGATAGAGCTGGGCCGACCACTGAAGGAAATCCAGGGATGTGTGGTGGCATCCGGGACCTCGCAGCGGGACAGATGAGGATGGTGGGGGGCTCCCAGCAAGACTTCTTGCCCCCTCTTGCTTGCCTTGTGGCTTGGTGGCTGTTGTGAGATCACAGCAGGGGTGTCGATGTAGTCGTTCTCCAAATGTAAAGATTTCATTTGGTCAATAGGGTAAATAGTTAATGGGTGATGGAGCCGTCCATAGGGAACGCGGCTGTCCAGCAAAGGTTGCACCATGATGGAGGAGGAGACTCCAGGAATGTGGTGAGGAACCCTTGACTCCATCTGTAGGTTGTGTTCCTCATATACCAGAGCTCAGGTCAGCATTTAGCACTCCTGCAAAGACCACAGCACAGCTTAGTACTGAAAACCACCCTCACAGAATTCTAATCAGATAACGTAACGATCGGTTTGTGTGAAAAAAGACCACAAATACATCTGAAATGGGCCCTTTGCATAACAGAGAAAATTGCATGTGTAACATTGTTAGGTATATTTAATAACAACTCATTATTAGGATTTAAAAAAGGAAGCTGTATAAACTTTCACTTCCACAATCTGATTTATTAGTAGTAAGTACAAGCCTACGCTAGTGTTCTGATGGGAGGGGTTTTATTCTGAATAAAACAATCATATATAGTAGATTAAACTAGGGTTAAGATTCGCAGCTTTTCTTAATTAAATTACAGTTCACTACGCTGATGAAGTTAGATTAGTAATATTACAGTTAAACAGACGCTATTAATCTAGTTTTATAGGTAAAATACTCGCCTAAACGCGGCAGCACGTTTTAAACAGTTAATCCAGTGAAATGTTTTCGTTGTACGGTTCTTTAAAATGTTACACACAGCATATCGGTTTGCTACAGAAAGCTGAAGAAAACTGTAGGCTATATGATATGACAAATATCAACCTGTTGCTAGATTTTTGTGTCAGCTATGTAATGTACTGAAGTGGCGTTGCTTCTGCGCTTCTCTTGTAAGACTGCGGTCTCTAAAGCAGCCGATTTATATGTTGACGTGCCACAAGTAGAGTTTAATACAAAGCAGAAAAAAATCAAACGGCGTGTTTAACAAGAACCAGTATAATCTAATAACCCGAAGGATCATAAAGACAGCTATGTCTGATATGTCTCTGACTAATCTCCATTAAGTGCTAAAACAGTTTGAATGCTTAAGATGAGCTTCAGTGCTTCGAGCTGCAGAGAAGCGTCACGCGATGTTAAAACACGAACAAACGATCATGATACGCAACACAGGCGCTTCCCCGATCGAAGAAACGACGCGTATACGGTTAACCTCGAATTCTCACCTGTTCTACGTGTACATTTCATTCTTAAATCGCCCACGATCCCGTCGTGGTTAGTTACCGTAGTTAAATATTTACAGAAGGCGCAAATACACCTACAGTGCGTTGCTAAGAACGGCGCTTTGTGATAAACCAGCAGAATGGAAACGACTCGATTTGAAGCGAGAATATACACTCCCTGTTGTCCTTGACACTTCGATTACATTTAAAAAAAAAAAAAAAAAAAAAAAAAAAAAAAAAGATAAAATAAAATAATAATAATAATAATAATAATGATAATAAAAATAATAATACACACACTCAAACACTGATATATTTTTAAGATAAAGAAAAAACTCACTTGCTTTAGAAAACAAATCATTTCTTCTCAGATGAACAGAGTGTTGCAATATATTCCAGTACCAGAGAGAGAATGATAGATAGATCCAAACGAAGCCACGAAGGGTGAAAAATCCGGATGACTATCCGTGCGATGTGCACTGCAGTAAGGACACAGTCTTCTCCATACGATGTTGCAACTACATGAGGGAAATGGCTTTTTATGAATGGGAGGGTAAGAGACGTACTGCGCAGATGCTTTGACAGGGTTTTTTTTTTTTTTTTTTTGTGAATGGGAGGGCATTACGACTCGGGGGTTAGACTTTTATGAATGAGAGAGCTCCGGATTTTACTGCGCATGCGCCCTTTCAAGATTCATGAATGGTAGAATGGGGGCTTTTCGTTTTCGTCACAAGGGCAATGTCAAAGCGGATTACATGAAGAAGGCGGCTACTACTGCTTTAATTCATGTTTTCTATATATTATTCGCGCGTGTCTTCCAAAGGTCCTGACCTGTTACGGTATGGAAGCATTCTTAATTATCTTGAAAGGACATTTAAGGCAACTGCGTAGGCTGGAAAGTTTGAACACTGCCGTGGTCATGTGTTATTTTTGATATGACGCAGTTGATGCACGATAACGTTTTAGTCCAAAACACTTTTGAGTTTCATCACCGCGGGTTAATTTATAAGCCTCGGTTGGCGTGCACTTTCTCCTCATTTTGGGTAATCAGAAAACAGGTCAGGAACGATAGGTCTTGCTTAAAATGGAAGGGGAAAAGGATAGAGAGTAATAGAGTTTGCATTTAAGCGTTCCCATTTCATTTCTCATTTCCAGGCTGCACTGGAGTAGCACAAACACGTTTATGACGCAGCAGCATGAGGTCATGCAGGACCAACAAAAGAACAGGATGTTGTCGATTTGTAACGATCCCACAAGTAGGAAATGTGTGTGAATTTTCCTTTTAACATCCATGTGTCTACTCATCCCCCCAACGGATCGTTCCCAGCTTGTGGCTTGACTAATGCTGTCAGATGTTAATGGGCAGCCTCTACACCAGAACACATTTCCATGACAACATCTGCTTTCATATTAAAAAATATAATCACATTATTTGATGTGCTAAATTTAGGAGAGAAAGGCGTTCATTATTGATATAGATTTGTTGTGCGCAATGTACACTCCACTAAAATGTAACTATGAAAAAAAGAAAAAGAAACAGCACATTTAGTATTGATTAGATGGCAACCTGGGGGAAGGAGACAGAGCTAAATATAGAACATTCACTCTTTGAACTCCATTTGGTGCAGATGACCACAAACTGAGAATAGGGTTATCAAATGTTGCAGTTTAACATCTCCAATACACAATGGGCTCCATACCATGGAAATGGTTTCTGCCTAATGTCATATAGCCTAAATCTAATGATAAATCACTGATGTATTGGTTTATTTATTTATTTATTCATTTTCCCCCTAGTGAAACATAAATATAGCCTACTAAAATATATTTAAAATACATTTATTTCATGCTAAGTATATTATAAATACATATTTATGTACTTAATAAAAATGCAGTGCATTTGTACTTTTTGCATGCTGAATTGGAACAACTGACTTGTACTTAATCCACTTGAATTGTGCAAATGTAGTGCTGAAGTCCAACTAAAGATGTACTGAAGTATATTTGATTGTGCTCAAGTTTAACTACTGCAAGTACTTTAGTACACTTTGAATATTTGAACATTTAAAAACTGATATTATGCAAAGATCATATAGTCCTCATCAATAGTGACATTAAAACACATTTTAAGCTTAATATTAAGCAATGTGCATAGTGCACAAGTATTACTCCGAATAAAGTTTAATTCAAATGTATGAATCAGTAAGTATCAGTAAGCTATATGTTAGTAAATATGTTGATAGTTTTTATTTTTACTTAGTGTGAAATAAATTTAATAAATACTTTTTACTAGAGTTGAAAAGTTTTGGTTTTTAAGATTAGATCGTTAAGGAATTTATTTATGTATGTATCTTAATAAATAAAGCATTTTAAATTTGATTGTAGTTTCTAATTCCAAAAATTCTAAATTAACGACCCCGCTGTACTATGCATAAATTTTAATCGCCTAGTGCTTTAATTGGCTTCATAAATGAAAGAAAAAATTTGAAATAAAGAAAAAATAAAATCAAGTCTAATTTTTCATGAATGCTCAATACTTTTACTTAAATATGTGCTGTTGCTTTCAGGCCAGACTAGAGTGGTGACCTGATTTAAAAAGCAGCAGCCTGTGGCCAATTGGGGGGGTCCCTCAGTTTCAAGCCAAGCCCACAGGAAGGAGCTTGTGTGAGGGATATATGCAGAGAATGCAAGTCTTTGGAGATCTGGGCCTGTGTGGGAAGAAGGGGTAGGCCCTTTCTGGTCCCCTGCTGATACAGAAGGGAAAGCCGAGCTCTTGGTGAGATGGTGACCCTCGACCCTTCTTCAGAGAACTGACAGGAGCGGCCCTGAACTCTCACCCATGGGACAAACTAGCGATGAAGCGTGACCTGTTGCTGGGGGCGTGGACCTGCCATTCAGGCAACAAGCATTCTGGTCATTCCACGCGCCATTCCCCTTGCATAGCAGACTTCCCCCTCCCATGAGAACCCACACCAGTACCCCATTATCCAAAACACACAAACACAAAAAAACATCACAAAGTTCCCATTACTCACCATCAGTGCAAGACACAATAACCTTGATAGAGCCTTAATCGAGAAAAAAAGCAAGAAAGGAGAAATAAACATATGAAATTGGTACCAGAAAGGACACACAGCCTTTTTATGTGTGTGTGTGTGTGTGTGTGTGTGTGGGCATGTTTTTGTGACATATCAGGACACAACTCTGTATAATGACATGGGTATGACACAGGTATTACAAGGAGAGGGTGACTTATGAGGACATAACCCATGTCCCCATTTTTCAAAACACTTATAAATTATACAGAATGAGTTTTTTTGAGAAAGAAAAAATGCACAAAGTTTCCTGTGAGGGTTAGGGTTAGGTGTAGGGTTGGTGTACGGCCATAAAATATACAGTTTGTACAGTATAAAAACCATTACGTCTATGGGATGTCCCCACTTTTCATAAAAACAAATGTGTGTGTGTCTGTGTGTGTTTGCATACATGACAAGTACCCACTTCCTGTGACAGCAGCTGGTTCTCAGCCTGTAGAACTGGATAAAATCAAAATAAATGTGCGAGGCCTCTAATTACACATCATCTGTTCCTCTTGTTAAACAACCTGATCTTATCTATAAAGTATAGCTTAGTTTTCTTGAACCATTTTTATTGAAGTTATATGTTGTACGTATATGTGCTCTGTCAGGCTTGAGTAAGAAGTTATACATCTGGCCATAATGTCATTCAGTGCGGTTGGGTGGTAAAGCATAAGGGCAACCTGCGTGCTGTCCTCTGCACACTTTGTTGACATGAGAATGCCTGACCTTCATTAGTAGTGCATCATGGAGTCACTAACAGCGGGGAGCTATATTTGAGACCTGAATCAGCAATGCTGGCCCAAGCAAAGCACAGTGGATCAGCATTATCCATCCCAAAGAGGCCTTTGTTGACAAGCTATCAGCTAAAATAAGCTCCAGCTGGGAGGAGGCAACCATCCCCATCAGCAGCCCACTTCCTGTGAGACAGCAATTTTGTGAATGATGAAGGTGAAGCTTGCATACATCCCTGGATGTTACTCTAGTTATTTATTTGTTCAGCATTAATGATTAATGAGCAGAAGGGCTTTGAGTGTCAGTCAGTGAAATAAGATTAGGAAGTAGGATATTCCAATGGACCGAGTAAGTGCTAACCTCCGGTGATATCCGCATCATTTGCACCCTTAGGAATTTGTTACATTTTCCGTAGTGTACTGACCCGAAATCCTCAATATGTCCAGGGGTTTAGCTGCTTCTCTAGAATTTCCATTTTGTTAATTAGCCCTATTGTCTGCATATCAATCAGATTAGCTCTGGGGGATCTAGGTGGAGGGTGCTGAGTAGAGGAGGAAGTGCGTGGCTTTGATCTCTGCTAATGAGCTGCCAATACCACCCTCAAGGGCTACTTCCTGGGGCCAGCTGGAAGCCTGCAAGTTAGGCCACCTGAAACAACATGTACTCTTTCCCTTTCCAAGTGCCCTCACCCATTTTTCATCAATGGTAACCCTTCCCCCAAATTGAACTCTGTAATAAATGGAGATAGAGGTGGGCTACAGTCACCCAGGGTTCTATTGTCCCCAGTGTATTAAGTCACTCTCTAGCCAGACTGGTAACCTGATGGATGTTCTCAGTGACACTTAGCTTTATTTAATTCAACTTTACCTTTTGGGAAGCGGCAGACGTGACATTCAGTTTGCTCTGTCTATTTCCTCAAGTCAAGTCAGATTTTTAAAAACTCCTAAATTCCTAAATTAAAAACCAGGCGTCTCCAGTCTTTATACACAGTTTGTCCATTACGCAAATTCACAAATATGTAAGTTTGATGTAAACTCTATTTTAAGCTGGTTTCACAATAACACATCATGTAGAACATTCCAATATTTTCGAAAAAGCCTGGAATGTCCAAACAGGAGTTTGTGATTCACATCCCTTAATCCTCACCACTTCCAGTAAAACCTCTCACCGCTGGGTATCCTCTCACTCCTTTGTGACCGTGGGAGAGGGTTGAAACAGAAAGCTCAGCCAATCCGCAGAAGCTCTGTTTCACATCTATTCTCTTCCTTGATCCAGCTCAGGTACCTGCAGTCCTGGGAAAGAAGCGACTGGCCATGTCTTTCCCCACTGGACATTGAGCCATGCTGAGGTTGATGGCGAGCACACAGCAGCCCCTTTGATGGGCGTGGGGACAGGGCGACACGGGACACTTCCTGGGCTGAATGGCGCCCTGACACTCGACACCTGGGACAGCAGTGCTCCGACGCTGGCCTAGTGCCAACCTCAACGAGGCACCTTTGTGCTCCTGGGCTCGGTAACCTATCCGGAAAGATCTCTCAGTGTTGGTTCCCATGCATCACTCGACTTTACTTCACACTGCCTTTGTGCCCAACTGGCTCGGGACTCTCCTCACTTCCTTTCGCCTTGATCCAGGCTATAATTGCTTGGTCCTGGTGAAAAGCAAGTATAAATTTGAAAGGAGGGGTCTAAACGTTGCTTTGCAGTAGCCCTGTGGATCAGGCCACTGAAAGCAGTTACTTGTACATGTAAAACTGTTCTCCTGGATTAATTTGAAGGCATTGTTCAAACACGGGTTATCTGGTGTCCCACTGTCTTAAGTGCTGCTCTTTATGTCTTCCTAACAAAGTGGTACAAAGTGCTACATTCTCCCACAAAAAAAAGCAAGCACAAGGATTTCTTGTTGAGACTGTCAGTTATTGACCTTGAAGCAAGACATCGACCATAACTAGAAAGAATACAAATTTAAAGCAAGAAATGATAATCAAAGTGAACTACAGTAAGCACATTAAGACAGGGGTGTCAAGTCTGTTAAAATGTGAAATGCCTAAATGTGTGCAGTAGACCAGGTTTGCTAATTTTTAGGTGCTACCTCTGAGCCCTGGGCTGCTCGGTCCAAACCCAACAACCTGTCTAGCTTGTCAGACACACAAGACTGTCTCCCCAGGATGGAATAGTGCATTGTACAAAGTGACAAACCCATCAAAGCAACCGGGCCCAAATAAAAGTTTTTTTTTTTATGAGTTTCCTTCAAAGAGCGGCTAGAAGTTCAAAGCACACACAGTGAGCACAAGTCGATGGAAAGTTCAGAATCATACGGAGAGGCAAAGAGATGAGGGGCGGGGAGGGGCGGGGGGGTGTTGGCTAGCAAGGGCCTCAAAGGGGATTCAATATTGCTCATGAAAGGCCTCCCCAACCTGACATACTCTGTGTTCTCCTAGGCAGTAAATCTTAAACATTAGGTTATCATTCTCCTGTACACACCACCTTGCCGTCGTACTAAATATATTTCAATTTCATAAACATATGACTTATTCACAGTATCTTCAACAGCAAATGGCATGTCTTTTGAAGGCAAAGCAGTCAGTGGCTGTGGAGTTTAGCCTGGTCGGTACAGATAAGAATGCAGCTCACAGTTGGGACAAATGATTTTGCCTCCAACCCTCAATTTGTGCCTCTCTTTTCAGAAACAGAGAGAGCTCTTTAATTAAAAATGGATGGCACTTGTGGTAAAAATCTTTATTTATGCGCATACAGTTAACATCAAATGTGTCTCTGATGCTAAGGCATGTAAAGGCTCAGTTCGATCTCAATTTATTGTGTTATGCACAATGTAATGTGAGCTTTCAAAAAGTATGCAGTTTTGATGCAGAACTGCATCTTGTAATTCATTCTGAATGCAGTTTCTGACTAAACCCTAATCGCGTTTCGCTGGAATGAAGTGAATCAGCCCAGATTTTTTGCTATCATGCAGTGGTGAGGAATGATGTGTCATCAAGAGAACCATGTGTCAAGTTTGTCAACGTGCCTTCCGCAGTCGCAGGATAAATTTTTGATGAGTCATGTTGAATCATTGTAGAGCACATGTCAGTGTGACTCTCACGCAGACAACAAGTACATTAGATGGACAAGTTTACCAGTGGAAACCCGAGAACTGGGGTAAACTTGCAATGACCCAAATCTGCGTATATCTGATGCTCAGTGGTAAATCCATTGTTCTGCTATGTATGCCACTATTTATAGAGAAACATTTCAGCGTGCCTGTGGAGCAACAGTAGTGGACGAAACATTCACCTTGGATATCTGTTTGGTGACCAAGAGTTAAGATCAGTCTCCCTCAACCAAGCCTGGTTAACTCACCAAACAAACATTAACAGTGAAGCAAAGAATCGACTCCAATCAAATGCAAACTATGAGCATGTGTGTGCGGCCTCACTGATTACAAAGCAGCCTGAGTTTATATTGGCTGAGCAGCGCCGAGCACTGTGGGCTGATCCACTATCCAGCTGACAGATTGGCCATCCTGAAGTTTGGCTTCAGTGAGTGTCATTCCATTTGCTCTGCACCTATACCATATCAAGTCACCCGTGCCATTGTATAAATAAAGGTATGATTTCCGCTTGTAGATATATAATGCAGGTATCTCCTTACCAAGCCCTCCCTTCCCACTGGCTTTGTGCCTCTGCAGTTTTCCTGAAATCCCCCAGCCCTTTTAATCCCTTCAGCAACAAGGGTCTGTTTCTCTGCTTTATACTGAAGTAGGCTTCTGAGGCTTGATGTGTGCCTTGGCCTGTTGGCTAGAAGCCTCCTGTTTACAATTTCCCTATTCCTGTTTTTAATGTTGCTTCGAGAGCAGCCACAAAGGGCCAGTTTTGTCCAGCATGAACAAGGGTGCCATTAGAACAGAGATGGAGGAAGGAAGAGAGGAAGGAAGGGAGATTTTGGGAGGGTTGGTTGGGGGGGGTAATCAGGTGCCCCAGAGGGGATTAGTTATCCCAGCTGCTCCCTTTGGGGCAAGACATGGAAGACATTTTTATTTCGGAACGAGTGAGTGAGGGAAAACTAAGATGCATTGTGGAAATTCCAACAAGAATGTTATGTCCCAGTGATATGAATCTGGTGATGTGTAATCTAGAGAAATTTGCATGCACATGTTCTCAAAGACATGTTCTTAAATACATACTAGATTTTCCAAACTTTGCTCATTAAACACCAAACTAATATCTAACTGCAGATGCTAGCATATCAGGAAGCTGATTGCAGTGCATATAAATATCTAGGAAAATATACAGCTTGCATGTTAAGCTATTTTAACATTAGGGAATTTCTAGACTGTCGCAAAGTTGTCTCCTATTATTCCCTTAAAATGTCAAATATTACCACAATGTGCAATATTATGTATTTTAAGTACTACCTTATAATGTGTAATACTACTTAAGTATGAACCTTTTGTATTATTTTACTATAACTCTGACTCTGAGAAACACACAATAATTCCAATGTAGCTGAAGTATAATGTACCGGTGCAAAATAGCAATAAATTCAAATTCAATCCAAATGTCCCAAATCATCAGTTCTTGCTATATAGATGGCTTTTCTCTATGTTTTATCCATGGAATAATTCCCCAGGGTAGCCCTGGACTGGCCAGCCCTTGTAGTGGAAAAGCACCACAATTTTTTCTTTTCTCCATATGGCAGCCATTTGTCTCAAAGAGCTCTGTCAAACATAAATAATATGAAACAAAAAGGGACAGAAAGCATTATTTCCTCTGGGATAGAATCTCTGGAGGCCTGGGCACGTATTCGTGAAAATTCTTAGTGCTAAGAGTTTCTCCTAGTAATAAAATTATAAGAAAATTATTAGAAATGTGGCTGTTTTCCTCTTAAAATTAATGAAAAGATCCTAGTAAAGAAAAATATTTCAGAAAGCATCTTAACCCTTTAAAAGAGTTCTTAAGGTCCAACATTGTTAGAAGGACGGGCGAGGCTTAAGAGTTACTTTAACAGTGGAGAAAATGGACGATAAATGAAGAGTGAGAAGAGATGTGTTGCACAATGCATGACAGTGTAAGACACTACACATTAGATGGTGCAGGGATTATGTTTGTTACCGATCTTATTAGAGATAAGATAACATCTCCGACACCGGGCAGAAATGCCATAGTGCCAGAAATTGAAATAATCACTATGTTAACTAGATGAACATATCTGGCAACTGGAAAAATGCAACGATGCAGAAGTGATGATTTGGGTCTGTCACAACCTTCTGTAAGCAAAGTGATCACACAAACAATTACAGCACTTTCAGAACCTTAATGTGTCGCTGTTCATTTCCTATAAAATACGTTAAGTATGACAGCATGGTAAATAAAAAATAAAGAATATAATATACATATATAATGTGTGTGCGTGAGAAAGAGAGTATGATAAAATGGGAAAAAATACACCTTTAATTTCAATGTGAGGGATTATAATAGACCCTAGTCTTACAAGCGTAAAAATAAAAATAAACTATTTTATTTGCTTCTTGGACAACCAACCAATCACAGTCTTCAAAAGACTGTGTCATAGCTAATAATGGGGTCAACCCCGCCTTTTCACTAAGATACATTTTTTTGTCTTTTCCTCACTCAGAGTTACTCTCAGACTGGTCCTGAATCACTTTTAAGATACGACTCCTACGTAGAAATTCTTAAGCTAAATTAGGAGCTCTCTGAGAGGATTCTTAGAAATCTTTAACAATATGGGCCCAGGTGTCCTTCACACACAGGCAAAAAAGAGAGAAAGAAAGACTGGTTCAGACTGGCTGCAAGTCAGAGCACACATGCAAGTCTGGAGAACGCATGTAACCCTTAATCAAAACAGGCCCAGAAAATTCAGTCCATCTGTTTATTTGCAGTGCATACTGGACTCAAGCTATCCGGAAATGACAGCGATGGGAAAAAAATCTGCTGAAATATCACACAACTCAACTGATTTGGTCTACAAGACAAAAGACATCTCAAGTTTTGGGACATGGCTAAAAGACATGCTACTAACTTTAACATTAGCATAGAAGTATTTCCGCTGTTTTCAAGGGTAGTTTACTAGTAGCAATGTTCAACATGTTTCAGCGTAAATTGATTGATTCAGATGTTGAATTTGTGCCATCACACAATTCAGATCGTCAAAGGAATAATAACTATAGCTGCAATGTAATTTGCTATTTCTTTCTACTTTCGCTTCCAAGTAACCTCCTGAACACTGGACATCTCTGCACTGATGCAGTTACAAAGAAACTGTGAAAAATACCCTGACAAAATGAATCCTTTAACTCTGTAGCAATTTCTCTCTTTCCTTCTGTTTCTTCAGCAGCCCAAGCTCGAGCTTTTCGTGTGCCGAAGGGATCATGATTAACATTCGTTCAATTCGCTGAGGGACACGCATTCTGAGCCCTTCCTTCCTGCTGCAAGTGGAATTCTCATTAAGTCATAACTACTTTTCAAGAGCAGCATTCCTGCTTAGGAGTCCCTCCAAGACTCCAGCACAATGATTTTCTTAGCTGCAAATTAATTGCTGAAGAAGACGAAGAAAGAGGGTCATTTTTCTTAAACCTGACACAAGGTCATTTCTAAAAGAAAGAGCAAGTATGACTGTCACGCATTGATGGATGAGGTCTTGTCAGGAAATAAAATCACAGTGTTTAAACTTTTGATATGTGACATCCATCATTTCATTTGTTAAAGTCAATGTGAAGTCGAAATGGACCTTATTAACCTCCTCTTTGCACTTCCTGTTCTTAATGTGCTTTGTTCATTATTACTCCATTTTTCTTTTTTAAGCTAGTCTTCATAACTTCTCAATAAATATAAATATTGCTCCACCTCTTAAATGGCCTTCCTTCTCAGCTGATGTCACATATCATTCTAACTATTTGGCCCTCTGTCCAATCTCCATTTTTCATGAGACAATCCATTCCTAATGGGTAACGTTTTTCTCGTTGATTAATTGGTTTAATTCGGATTATGTATGGTTTATGAAGATGTTGCATTTCATGTTGATTAGAAATTATAAATGTGTGGGACAGTCCGGACTTTCCATTAATGTGCACACCAGCACTAATGGAATCATGTAAATGTAAATGCTTTGTTTTAAGGTGTGCTTGATTTCAGTCTGTTTGGTGTAGTCGAGCCAAAGAAAATAACTGATGGAGCTGCCTGTTCCATGGTTTCTTTTCTTTAGCACTGGAGGGCCGGGCACAGGCCTTCTCGCTCTTACCTGGGCTGAATGGTTCTAACTAGGGTAACTGAAATTGGGTGCCCCCCTACTTGACTCATTTAGTAATTTGTCTGGCTCCTTTCCTTCTTACCCTACGGCTTGTAAAACGATCCAGCAACTTAATTTCCCCCTTCCCAAAAAGATGGATACTAATCCTGTAGGAGAATAAGAGGAAAGGGCTGTAGGCACTTAAAAATAACTCTTAAAACATAAGACCGATAGCGACGTCTTTATGTAAAAGAGCCTCTCACAAACACATATCACATATAGTTCCAGTTTACATATTGTTTTCATTATAAAAAGCATGGTTAGTCATGGTGTCAGATTACAATATTGTGGTATGCAATTCCTTACGTACAGCATGTCATTTACATTTACAGTCAACAAGGATTTAGTTGCATTTAGTCAAATGGTCTAGGATACAAATTTGACAGTGATGGATGCATTGTGATGTCAGCAGAAGAGTAGCAGTTTTATTCCACCATGGTGAACGCTGACCGCCGCTTTGCTGATGTGAAGCGGTGCCGGGGACCGGAGGCACACTTCTAGACTTGTGGATCAGGCAGAAAATGCATTATGGTCTGTTATGGTTGGCTGATCGCTCCCATTCAAACAGTGAGCTGCTCACATAAGAGCCAGGGCTGAGTTCAAATAATGGATCGACTCCCACCCCCCCTCTCCACCCTAACCACCCCATTTAGATGATCACGAGGCACTTTCGGTGGCAGGGCAGATTCTGTGCCCCCTATCCTGGTTTTGTTGTTGCGTACTGGTGATGAACAGCAGGCCTATTGGTTGGACTTCCTGTGTTTCAAAGAGAGTGTTGCTGACCATCAGGACGTGAATGAAGCCTCAAAGGCGGAACATGGATGCAGGGTTGTTCATTCAGACGGAGAGGAGCCCTTAGGGAGGGGGAAGTTAGGGATTTAGTTCAAAGCAACCACAGACAACTTTTCAGAGAGTTTCGAAGTCATGGTATGCATTTAGCAGTCAAGCAATTCTCAGTGTGTCCCTCGCAGGCAAAACTAGCTGACAAGACTTGTTCTCTAAGGTCATGCTAATATATCTAAAAACACTTGACTCTTTTGAAAAGCCTATGAAAGCTCTTTGAGTGGGTACGGTTACTGTTTTCCACTATCCACATTTTAGAGGAGAGTAGGCCTAATCTTTAACATCTTTGCTAGTTTGCACTTTTACACCAACATAGCCTTGAAGAACCAGAATTTGGAAACAGCTTCCTCTTACTTTAATTTCAACATTTTGCTTTTTTTTTTTTTGTTACTAAATGTAGGTATTTGCGGAGTTGATACTTCTTTGCGTGAAACATAATTACGTCTGTGCCAATAATGGTTCGCCATTTTGCAAAATCACCATCTGGTCTTTCCAACATTCATTTATAGCTTCTAGCCAGTGACAATTATTTCACACTGTAATACTGTAGAGTCTGATTGGACGTGCAGGGATTTCTTTTTAGAAGTCTATTTATTCTACTATTCCCAGAAAGTATGATTATACGATTAGCTGTATTCAGCATTGTTTTCCTCTGCTCTCTGTGACCCTAGCTTAAAACAAATATGTGTTGCGAAGAAAAAATATATTTCAATGCAAAACTCATAATGGAAATATATCAAGTGGGAGGAAAAAACAATGTATAGTTTTCCTTCCATCATATATTCAAACATTTAATCATGCATAATAGGAACAGAGGAATAAATAGCCTTATCAGCTTATCAGAAATTAGGTGTGATCAAATAAACTCTACAATATTATAGCACTAATTCATTTTTCATTGTCAAGTCACCTTTGTTTATTTAGAGCTTTATACAATATAAACTGTGTCAAAGAAGCTTTACAGTGTTAAACAGCAAAATGATGTTTCAACATATGCATTGTGTGATGTCTTCACTCTTGGAAAACCATGAGCATGAAGACAAAGAAAAACCACTCAGACTACATTCAATAAAGATTAACTTGCAACAAGGATAGTTATACTCGGTTTGTGTTTTGTACTGAGATAGTGACTGCACAGAATGTAAAACTACCAAAATTTAAGAGACATTTAAAACCCAAACACTCATGGATGACTTCACCTAAGAGTTGTGCCACTTTTGTGGTATTTCAACCCAAAACCTGTATCTTATTTACTAACCACACTCAAACCACCAGAATCAGACACTCTCTGTGCTAGTACAGTGCTGTATTATATTTAATTGAAGTAATTGCCATTCTTTTCACCTCAAACAGGCCTATTTTTCTTTCTAAGCATGACCGTTCACCAGGCAGCGATCTTGGGAACTCATTGACTTTCAGTCATGCAAGTACAGATCCTATCTAATTGAGAAATACCAAAATCTAAAACAATTTGCCAAACTTATATTTCAGGAACATATTTTAAATCAGCAACAAAACGTACATGAGTGGTATCACATTGTATCATTGTTTCTTACCCCCAAATAACACTATAAAGGTTTTACTATAAATGTACAGGCATGTTATATTTTGGTCTATGCACATGCACAATGTGGAGCAAAGGTTGTGTGCAAGTTACGTAAAGAGCAGATGGTGTCTTTTGAATAAAGACATAAAGAAGCCATAGTACATTGTTAGCGAACCAGAGGCCAAAAAATGCTAGAAGTTGCAAGAAGTTTTGATAGACCTGGTATTGGTATTGCATGACTCCTTGTTAGGTGTTCCAAGTCATCTTTTATTTCCTGAAGCAAATTAAAAATAACATGGCTTGGCAAATTATGTTTTTGTGTTCTTGCATTCCAAATGGAAAAAAAAATCCTCTCCCTTCTCCCACACAGTCTCTCATCTCTATGGTGCCTCCTCCTATCAACAGCCATTTCAAGCACAAAATAGTTTAAGACTTGCTTTTTGAGGGGTATTAAAAATACCAGTAATTTTGCAAGCAATGCATTGCGTGATTAATTTGAATATCCTCCTCCCATTAATTTTGCAGGGAAACTCCTAGAAATGCATATTCAATAAGGTCATGCTCAAAACTAACTGTGTCCACACCTTTTCAGCACTAAAATTATTCACTGCACATCTTTAATAAAACCTGACAGTACTATTTTAACGGCAAAAGACAGTTTGCACTGGCTCTATAACTGGCATATATCCAGGTCACCACTGTCATGGCAGGTCAGGCAAAATAAGGAGAACAGGATCTATTTGCAGCACTTTTCACTTACACAAAAACTAAGTAATGCAAACTAAAAGTCCATGAAACAGAGCATAACTGCAATGTTGGGAAAGTAGTGTTGTTGTAGTAGTGTTGTTGAAAGTAGTTGTGTTACTCCATAAAAAGTACATTGCGTTACTTTTCATCACCTGAGCTAGGCTTTCTTATTTATTTTTAATAACAAAAATCCCAGAAGTTAAATTTTGGTGAACTGTAAGGCCTTTCACTCCAAAAGGGATCTTCCTTCAGATCTTTTCTTGTAAATTTAAAAGTAATGTGTTACTTTACTAATTACTTGAAAATTAATATAATTACGTGATTATGCGATCGCCTGAATTAATGCATAATCAGCCAAAGGCCGCATATTTATATTTTTTCAAATACGCCGCTCTTTTGCCACATAAATTGCCGATATCAGAAAGCAAAATATGAGGGGCTAGCATGATTTCATAATCCCTGTATTTTGTTGCAAAAAACTCACAGATATATTAGCAGAAAGTTGAAAAATGTTGCATTTACTTCACACATGTAAAGCGCCATTTTCCCCCTATTGCCATGGGAACCTTATGAAGTGACGTAATTACGTGACTTTAATATATCATCTGCAAACCCTGCGGTAAAACCAGGGTAAAACTTGAAGTGTGCAAATCATTCTTATTTGCCAAAAAAATAAAGCGCAAAAGAACGCGCAAAGCAGATTCCCGATTTGTTACATGACAGTGGAGCCAAATTATATTGCAAGAACTTGCGAAAACTGCGGTTTGATGAAATAGAGAAAAAAAAGTGATTCCCTCAACACCCCCTTTTCACTAGACTATTAACACTGTTGTAGTTTCATTCAGAAGTTTATGCAACTTTACAGTTGTAAGATTGCACTTTTTTGTTACAGAACAGTATCAAAAACTTACAGTTGTAATTATATTAGTAGTATGTAAAATAATTTGCGTTGCAGTAAGAGATTGCAACTTAAATATTCTGTGATTTAGTATGCTCGCTTATCATAGGAAGTAATACAAAATTACTCTTTACATTAAGGTAGTAGCCTAGTGAGAAAAAGGTGTTGGGGGAATCACCTTTTTTTCTCTTTTTCATCAAACCGCAGTTTTTGCAAGTTCACGCAATTTCATTGCATAAAACTGCAAAAATATCCTGCATATTCCATCGCATTTTTTAAGAAAACGTGCAGCAAAAGCAAGGATTTTTGCCCGCAACAATCGCCAAAAAAATCCGCGTTTTTCTGGAGGGACTGACCGTATTAAATATACAGTTTATTTTAAGGCAAAAATGATTGAGAAACACTGAATTGGGCAATGTTAGTCTTTAAATCAGCACAACTGTCTACTTCTCTCATTTCCTTGGCTCTCTTCTTCTCTCCTTCTTTGATTACAGCACACAGGCTGGTTTTCATGCTCTCTCTTCCATTCTCCTCCTGTTATTTCCTCATTTACCATAAAGTAACAGTGAGTAACTTGGAGAGTAAATTAAGTTGTAGCCCTCTCTGGATGTTTGTTGTGGGCCTAGGCTGGAGACAAGACTCACAGTCCACCTGAAGCTCTCAATTGGAAAACATATAATACAGAGCTTCTGCTGGACGTATGGTAATTTAGCACACGTGTGAACCAGATCCTCGGTCTTCTCTTTCGCAACTTCAATGCTTTCCCTACAGACATTTCAAGAGGATATCTGCTCAGTTTTTACATGTGCTGTCAGATACGCTGACATGAAGGCACCCGGCCAATTTTGAATTGGCACGAAGTCAGAATCTGCGAGTTTGCAATATTGTGTAATCAGCTTGTGTAGGTCATGCTTAGGTGAACTATGCAATAGAGCTGGTTGTTTTCGAAAAGCACATAATTTTTAATGATTACTCATAGCTGTACAGGGGGAAGTTGTTATTGTAGCTGTGCTATTATCCAAATCTGGTGGTACTTATGGTGCGGTGGGTTGTTTTTATTGTGTAATGAGTACATCTGAGTTCAACCTCAATGATTTATACCAATAGATCACAATGAAGTAGTTTTTTCAATGTTCCACATCATGTCGTTAACTTAGTACAGATATGGACTTGTAGGGTCAGCCTCACGAAAATGTGTCTAGGTCACAACAAATTAAAGAAAGAAAGAAAGAAAGAAAGAAAGTTACTTTATAAAACAATTAAGCCTGTTTTTGGACCATTAGGATTATATACATTACCAGTAAATCATCTGAGTAATTCATATTTGTAATTAATTTTAGAACAAGTTTTAACTGTTTTAATCATACACTAGATTTAATTATTTTGCATGGAATCGATCTTACTGATATAGATATCATTCCTCAAAGTGATGATGTTAATGATCATTTCCTTGTATTGTATTCTCAGCGTTACCATCTGGGCGGAACTATTGTTCCAGCCACCAAAGACAGATTCGCAAATAACCTGCCTAATTTATCTCAACTGCTCTGTGTACCCAAAAATACACATGAGGTAGACAAAATGACCGGCAACATGGCACCATCTTCTCTAATACATTAGATCATCAAAAACCATCAGCCATCAAATTGAAAAAGGTTAGAGAAAAACATACTGTGCCATGGTATAACAGTAATACTCACTCTCTCAAGAAAGAAATTCATAGTCTTGAAGGCAAATGGAGAAAAAACTATGTGGAAGTTTTTAGAATTGCGTGGAAAAACAGTATATCAAGCTATAGACAGGCCAGGATCGAGCATATCCACAAACTCATTGAAAATAACCAAAACAATCCAAGGTTTTTATTTTGCACAGTGGCTAGGTTACAAGTGGGATTGCATCATATAATAATTGTTGTTAATAGTGTTCATTGTCTGACTACATATTTAATTAATTTTCCCAAAAGATTCTGCTATATGCATATAAACTGACACACCACTGATAAGCTAATACTAAATATTGTAGAAACTAAATTTATTGTAAAGTTGCTTAACAATGATTTGTATAGTAAAAACCGCTAAACAAATAAACTTGAATTGAATTGAACAAGTCTCTTATGCTCACCAAGGATGATTCATTCAAAACGGCTGATTCAATTAGAAACTAAACGAAAGAGTCCATGTGAATGGACTGTTGAATCACTGGCTCACTCGATTCGTTCAAAATCTGATTCATTGAAGGAATGAAACACCGTGTTACTATGCACTGTTGTATACAATTAATAGCACATTTGTGCTCGTGTACATGTGCTGATATTCAGGAAAGTACATTGCTTGAGCAAATGAATATATATATAAAAAAAAAAAAGTGTTTCATTGCTTGAATTATAAGGGCATTCTCAGTGTATTCTCAATAATGTAAGCTCTCCTATCGTCTCTCCATCCCTCACAGTCACACATACAGCACAATAACATAATGTCGGGGAATGTCTTTGAATTATAATCAAGGAAAATATTTTCTGTTGTATTCTTTTTAAAGAACTTTAAAAGTTGCACTTGAATAATTTTGCGCAAAGAATTATGAAAACTTGCTTCTGCTTGAGACAGCTTGTTACAGTACAGAGTTCTGATTAGCCAAGCACCACTATTTAGTTTGTGAACTATTATTATCATAAGTAGAGAATTGTCACATTTCATTTACATGACTAGTTTTACAATATACACATTATTAATCAAAAGAGGATGGTAAGGTGAGATGGTGGTTTTACCAAGTTTGTAATTTTTTTCACCCGGAGGATGCCCCCCCATCAATTAGAGCCTTGAAGATGCACACAGTTTATGATATATATGTATATATATATATATATATATATATATATATATATATATATATATATATATATATATATATATATATATATATATATATATACACACACACACACACACACACACACACACACTCACCAGCCACTTTATTAGGTGCACCCGTTCAATTGCTTGGTAACACAAATTGCTAATCAGTCAATCACATGGCAGCAACTCAATGCATTTAGGCATCTAGATGTGGTGAAGATGACTTGCTGAAGTTCAAATCGAGCATCAGAATGTATTTTTCACACATCCATCTCTAGGGTTTACAGAGAATTCGCAGGAAAAATTGAAAATATCCAGTGAGCGGCAGTTGTGTGGACAAAAATGCATTGCTGATGTCAGAGGTCAGAGGAGAATGGACAGACTGGTTAGAGATGATAGAAAGGCAACAGTAACTCAAATAACCACTCGTTACAACCAAGGTATGCATAATACCATTTCTGAATGCACAACATGTCAAACACTGAAGAAGATGGGCTACAGCAGCAGAAGACCACACCGGGTGCTGCTCCTGTCAGTTAAGAACAGGAAACAGAGGCTACAATTCACACAGGCTCACCAAAATTATACAATAGAAGGTTTGAAAAACATTCTGATGAGTCTTGATTTCTGCTGCGACGTTCAGAAGGAATGTGGTGTAATGAGAGATTTGTATCATGGATGTGCAGCCGACAAATCTGCAGCAACTGCATGATGCCATCATGTCAATATGAACCAAAATCTCTGAGGAATGTTTCCAGCACCTTGTTGAATCTATAGCCCCTTTTACACTGTGCGTTGGTCCCGGATAATTGCCGGATTGCCTTCTGTGTAAACACGAACACGTCCCAGGTTAGATTCCGGGATCGATCCCGAGTTGGGGACCTTGTAAAATTGCAGGTTCAGTCCCGGAACGAGCTCTGTGTGAACAAAAGCCAGAGCTAATTCCGTAAAGTGTGTGTCATAGTGATGATGCACGTTATCGTGCGACTCTTTTACTAGGTGTTTCAAAGGCAGATCAACGCAGATCAAACTCTAATGAAACAGAGATCAGTCAGTTCCTCACTTTCTGCGCTGAACCTGAGATCATTCGCCAGCTTAAGTCGAAGTTAACGTGCCTAGTTCTTTCGACTCATACATTACACATCACATCCTGATGTCACGTGTCATTACAGGACCTTTATGGGTTGTGTGTGTATGTACGCGCATATTCTGGGAAATGCGCGACCAAGTATTGAGTGCATAACTGAACATAATTATTTGAAGGTTGACTTTTTTTTGTTTTAAAAACACTTTTCTTTTATTGGTCGGATGAAATATGCAAATTTTTTGAGATAGGAATTTTGGGTTTTCATGAGCTGTATGCCAAAATCATCAGTATTAAAACAATAAAAGACCTGAAATATTTCAGTTGGTGTGCAATGAATCTAAAATATATGAAAGTTTAATTTTTATCATTACATTATGGAAAATAATGAACTTTTATCACAATATGCTAATTTTTTGAGAAGGACCTGTATAGTGACCCAGAACAATTGCCGGGACACATTACCCATGTTTTTTCCGGAATTGCAGTGTGAAAGGGGCTTAAGCCATAAAGAATTAGGGCAGTTTTGAAGTCAAAAGGGGAGTCCAACCTGATACTGATTATTATATATATATATATATATATATATATATATATATATATATATATATATATACTTTTTTTTTGCAACATTCAAATACTCAGCTAGTGCTTGCTGTAGCAGTGGCAGTGCACTTCAGAAACCCCCCACCTTCCCCAGCTCCACCTGTATAGATCTACTATGGGGTGGTCATGTATGCCCCTAAGGGGATTATCCATATCTGTTATATGTGCAGCAGCAATATTTACTATAGCAGTTACTTGCTCACAGCAGCATGTGTCATGTATGTGCAATAGCAAGTCTCCTTATTCGCTCTGCCATAGCAGCAGTGTACCAGATCTATTCCAGCAAGACCAAGCACATTAACATTGTCATGCATTTTACCATGCAAATCATTCAGAGAGCTGTCATGATATAAATATATATTCTAATGGTCCATTTATCCAAAGCGACTAACAGTGCATTAAAAATGCTTTATCAGTACATCTGGCCCTGATTAAGTTCTTAATAGATTCAGCATTTAATATGAATATGATCGAACAAATTTCAGCTGTTTGAAGGATCACATTGCTTGTGATCCACTGCGTGTCTTCGCTAATGTAAAACACCTTTGTAATGTAAAGAAAACAAAATCTCAAGCCTTCCTCTTCCTTCCTTGTAATCCATCTCACAGCCTCTCCTGTCTTCCTGCGCTCCCCCTGCTCTTGGAGAGGCTGAGCATTAGTGGCTGATAAGGGTGATGTCATACCTCCGCTTCCTGGGGATGTGAGTAACTGTATACGCTGTGCTAAGGGGCACGGAGGGGAAACCTCGCCAGAGCGCAAGTGCTCTGAACACACACACGCAACTCTGTGAATGCCGTGTCTAGCTCCATTTCAAAGCTTTGCAGAACATTTGAATGGTGCTCATACATCCTGCTCATCTCAAGATGCAAGATTTTTTTTTTGAATGTTTATGGAGTGATTTTGCTTATCATGACTTACACAATTCTGATATTACAACTTGACTTCATTTTTAGTCCATATCTTGATATTGTGCATGTCATTGTCTAACTAAGCGACCAATCAAACAAATAAATAAAGCAGTCCTACAATACATTTACTTTATGAATATGAATATTGTTGCTTTTGATTATTACTAACCTTTCTTTACCTGTCGTTTCATTTCAATAAAATATTATATTATGCTTTTAATCAAAGGCCTCTAATTCACCTCACTTGCAAACTTTGGTATCTTACACCTACTTTCCCACCCTTTTTTTTTTTTTTTTGAATATCCTGTTTCATTTGTAAATACATCCCAATACGGAAGTAAAATGTGTTTTGGAATAACATTTCATGTTTATTTTGAGCCCAACACCTGCATTACCTGCTCTGAATAGCCTAGTTGTCTTGTACACATTCTTTTCATTCTACTAACACAATTCTCTGGTTCTTGTCATAAAAGGAGGCATATAACAGAAAACAATTCCTTTTGTCATTGTCAAATGAAAACCTAAGCCCTTTTAAGAATGTAAACTGATATTTCCCCATTTATGGTACGGAAACGTGAATCTACATGTATCTGTCAGCAAGCTGTCCTTTGCCAAGTATCTCTTTCCTGTAAGAGATTACTGACTTGGAGGTTTGCTATATAGGTTTAAAAAGATCAGGATGTGGTCCGTCTTGTAATTTACACCATGAAAAAAAAGGAACAAGTAAAGTTGCTCACAATGTAAAACCAGCAGAATGTCAGTCGTTCAGTGCTCAATGTTTCTCTCTTTTGAAGATCTCGAATCAGTCGTGTGTGAGATTTAAGGAGTGAATGGACAGAAACCTCACAAACTTTCACCCACATCCTTTTAATTCCACATGCAGACAAAGAAGCAGGCGAGCAGTGATGTGTGAGCTGGCCTCCACCGGCAGGGCCCCAAAGACTGCTGTTCTTCTCTAGTCTACCATGGAACTGCTCCTTTCACCGGCTCCAAAGGGACTTCTGATTAGAAATCCTTCTCTGCTACTGAATCTCATGTCCTTCTCTTGCTATGGAGTCTGACAGAAGCTAGCACAAGGACAAAGCAAACGTTAAGTCTTCACTGTTCTGGTTTTAAACTGTCGTTTGCATTTCTTTATATAGGTTACAGCAATGTATGCAAAAAAAAAAAAAAAAACTCACAAAAAGCTAAAGAATGACAGTGAAACTTTACAAACTTACACTTACCTGAGAACAGTACTAGTTTTAAGATCTACTATGAAAAAAAAATATATATATATATATGTATATGTATATATATATATATATATATATATATATATATGTATATATATATATATATATATATATATATATATATATATATATATATATATATATATATATTTTTTTTTTTTTTTTTTTTTTTTTTTCTATAAAATTAAATTATAAATAAAATTCAGTATGCAAATCTTACAACAATGTCTTAGATTTTGGATAGGACTCAAACTTAAAAGAAAAATGTAACAAACATGAATAAATCTGATAAATAAAATGCAGTTGAGCTGAATTAATATAGAAAATTATAAAGAATAAAAAATGAAAATATAAATTAAGTGCTTGTAATTTTTGTTAAATAAATTGTTTATTGTGATCAATTGTTTATATGTTGTGTTTGGAAATAAGTATAAGTGAAATATATACAGGAGCATCTCAATAGATTAGAAGTTCATGGGAAAATTTATTTATTTCAGTAATTCAACTCAAATTGTGAAACTCGTGTATTAAATAAATTCACTGCACACAGACGACGTAGTTCAAGTCTTTGTTTTTTTTAATTGTGATGATTTTTGCTCACATAAAAAAAAAAAAACCCATCTCAACCAATTAGAATATGATGACATGCCAATCAGCTAATCAACTCAAAACACCTGCAAAGGTTTCCTGAGAATTCAAAATGTTCTCTCAGTTTGGTTCACTAGGCTACACAATCATGGGGAAGACTGATCTGACAGTTGTCCAGAAGACAATCACCCTTCACAAGGAGGGGAAGCCACAAACATTCATTGCCAAAGAAGCTGGCTGTTCACAGAGTGCTGTATCAAAGCATGTTAACAGAAAGATTACTTTGATTCAAAAACTGTTGGTTAGATAGCTAATGTATAATGCTTTCAAAAAAATACAATAATCTATAACCTTATCAACAAAACAAATTGGATGGAGTTAAAGCTGCATTAATCATTCTAGAGAAGACGAATGAATAAATGAGCTGTATTCTGAGCACTGTAAAAACAGCAGTCACGGAAGAGTAAAAAGGAAGACTACAGCGCACAGTTAGACAAACAGCTCATCTCTCACACAGATCTGTGTCCAGAGCTCTCAGACTCTTCCAGACAGGAAGCGACACGTCTCTCCTGAGGACTACGGCCAGTAAGCTTGAAAATCCCCTCTAACCACCTCTTACCACACCCACTGCAGCTCTAAGGCACCTTTATTACACTCCAGCAGCCTGTCCTACCAGAAATGAACTCTCAATGCAATGCCAACAACACCTGCAGGCTTCCTGACCAACCCATTACTGTAAATACACAGATGACTGATGCACTTACATAAACAGGCCTAGCATTTTCTGTAGTGCTTCTACAGGAAAGCTGGAAGTTCTGTTCTATTGTAGGACACAACTGAAATTTAGTAGGGTGTTTCAATCAGTCATCAGAATGGTGGCTTCTTTTTTATAAATCTGAGAATTGATAAAAGACAAGGTTTTTTTTTCGGTACAATAGATGCCAGGTAAAAAAAATCCTCTTTATACAGCATTGTGTTTTTTTTTCTTCTGTGCAGACTTTTTTAAATGATTACAGATTTTAAGTCACTTTCGTAATATGTCATTTTTGATCTGAGATTAGTGCTCTATGTATTTTCATTTTAATGTGAGGTTAGTTGGTATTGACATTTTATTTGTAACAGCAAAATTATTCAGTGTTCCTTAATGACAAGTGTTTGCAATAATGCTGAAAAAGTCCATTAAAAAAAAATATTCCTTTACTACTTTGGTGTGAGAAATTCCTGCATATGGTTCAGTGCATGAGTGATCTGTCTAAACAAATCAAACTTAACCGTGAACATTTTTGAAAAACTGTTCATAAGAGTAGTACATTATAGCATACTTGTAAAAAGAGAATGTATTATAACAGTAAAATATACTTAAGTTCAAATTTAATTTAATGTTTTCAAACACTTAATGCCAATATATTTATAATTAAATATTTTTGTTACAATTAAATTATCATACATTTTTATTCATTGCTAGTAGTTCAACTAAAGAGTGTCTTTTGACCAACTTAAGTAGGACTTAAGTACGTTTAAATGTAACTTCGAAATTACTATTATTGTATCCAAATATGGATAATGTGTAATAAAATTAATCATCAAGTATTTTATGTGTGCTTTAGTATGTCAGAAAACAAAATTAGTGTACTTCTTTGAAGCATGATAAAAATTATTAAAACATCGTGATTTAAAAGTAAAACCGTGAATTTGACATTATTACAGCATATACTGTTAAATCATTAAGTACACTTAAGTGTTCTTTCATTTCATTAATTTTATATACTTTGCAAGTACAGTTTTTTAATATACTTAAAAGGTTTGAAGTAAACTAAAAGTTCAATACACTTAAGCGCACTTCTTTTTAACTTATAAATAATATAATAGGCAACTGTGACTTGGAAGGAAAACCTTTTGATGTTTGATAATGGATAAAAAAGAAAAAAGTAGACTATGCTGAAGCAGGGGGCTATACAGTCCAAATATGTTTGTATAATGTGTTTGTATAATATATTCTGAAAAGGTCCTGCTGCATTTAGGATTCTCTGAAAGGATGCTTGACTCTTCTGCGTAATGTCTCACAAATCTACATTTATATCCTCCCAGGAAGCGCCTGATCATCTGTCCTAAAATTAGGACTTTGGTCAACAGGGACTTTTAGGGTCGGGGGAGTGTTTGCGTGGCTTCACTCGAGACATCCCGTCCACAGGAAGCTGCTCCGTACCTCCTGTGCCCGGCCTGATCCACTCCCACATTGAGACAATGGCTCGCTTCAAAAAGGCTATTTGTTTGGACATTCCTGTGAATAAGGGAATAATTACAGCAGCTCTCCTGCTCTTTCACAAGAGAGGATGCAACTCAAAAAAGAGGCAAAGAATGAAAGACAAAAAAGAATGGGTGTGTATACATAAATAAGTGTGTGTGTGTGTGTGTGTGTGTGTGTGTGTGTGTGTGTGTGTGTGTGTGTGTAGCCTGCAGCACTGACATCATAAATGGAAGGAGATGGCTGGGTTATACTTGGTATGTGAGGCATTTACCATAAATAGGGCCACGACTCAGTGGTTTTTGTTTGTTGTTCGGTTAGACAGTGGCTATTTTAATTCCAATGGGATTCTATGTAGAGAATGGCTGGAAAAGGAAAAAGGAAGTGATGATGGACGTTAAACCATCAGACATTCAGAGGCCACATTTTTTTAGAGATGACGGTCCTCGGATGTGCTTTTATTTGGAAAAAGGAGGTGCGCATGTTACACACTGCCTTCTAAATGGAGATCTTTTCCATGAGAACATAAAACGCATAGCTCACACAGGAATGAAAATTGGCATTGTTGACATATCTAGTTACAAATTGGTATTATTTTTGTCACAAATGACAGAAAAGCACTATAAAAAAGGGATGCCGATATTGGATTTTAGCCAATCTGGTATGCCGATATTTTTCAAATCATTTTCACCGATACCGATACCGATATATTTCCTTTTGTTTGGAAACAACACCAAGTCTCTCCTGTGCGGAAATTATAACTTATTTGTTAGAAGTAAATAAACATTAATGAAGGTTTTTTTAACACTGAATTTAACCTTTTTTAATCCTAATGATTTGTTTGAAAAATAACAAATTATATATAAATTTATTTAATTTACAAGTGTCATGTTTCATTTTTATTTGTTGGGTTTATAGTCTATATGTTATTTATGTAGGTTATTTTACTTTTAATTTAATTAGAAGTAGTCCAACAGCGCCCCCTACAGATTAAAACTCTTTACAGAATAGGCGTTAGGACCTGGGGGAGGATGCCGCTGCATGTGCTGCTGTTGACTCTATCATAAACCGAACGCGTCAATCTGTACTGCTTTCACAGATTAAAAACAGTCAATCGAATCATTATTATTCAGACAAAACGTTGCTTCAAGAATGAGCCAGACTGCTGACCTGATCTACGTAATCACTAGCACACCCTGAGCACATGTGAGTTGATGTATTCCTCTTATCGGCAAGACATCGACATATTTTTTTTTTTATATTAGGCCATGCCGATATTTATATTTAAAGCCATTATTGACCAATTCCGATATCAGACCGATAATATCGTGCATCGCCACATTAAAATGATCATAAAAGCATCCATACAAGTCATGTGATATATATTTCTTTTTAGAATAATACATCTATTTTTTTGTGAGAAACACAGTTAAATAAAAAGTTGGAAATCATTGATGTCAAATCTGGTGTACCGATCAGTGTCAGGTAGATTACTTACAAACTATAGCCCATTACTGACTACAGATTAAATGATTAAAACTGTAGTAATCTAGGTTACTTATTTTGGGTAATGCATTTATTTTATGTCAAAGGGATTTGGCTGACAAAAATTCTCTGTATTTCATGAAAAATATTAATGAACATGAAAACAGCAATGACATTACACACCCAAAGTCTTCTAAGTATGAAATATGTTTGTTCAGAATTACTGAAAGTCAGGAACTAAAGATATGATGAAGAATAAGTGTCTTATAACTATTCACTTTTTCTTCTTCTTCTGTGAACCCAAAAGAAGATATATATAAAAAGAAAGAAATCAATATGAAGCCTGATTTAGTTTTTGATGTTGTTGTCGTGTTCTGCAGAATTTTGAGTGAACCCTTATGTCATATTTATGTCATATTTGTTTCAATTTTGATTGTGATGTCAGTTGAAAAATATTCAAGGTCAATTCAACTTTGTCAGTGTTAATTTGATGTCCAATACTGACATCAGCTGATATTGATAATTGTTGTTTTTAGCTTGTGTAACTAAATCAAATTGTCAAATTGGAATCAAATACTGACGCCACCCGGTCATTCTCAACCAAAATGCAACGTGGACCTGACATTACATTAACATCCTGTGCCTGCCGGGTTCAAGTTTCCTCACATCGCATGTCTTCAGTAGACTTTAGAACAAACCGCACCATTCACTTTCATTGTGTGGAATAGAGCGTGCAAACATTCCTCTAAATATATCTTCTTTTGTGCTCCACAGAAGAAAGACAGTTAAATTAGATTTTTCGGAGAACCCAGTTATGTTATTCCTTGACATATTTTAAGACAATTTTCTCAAACCCCAAGACTGGGCTTCTGTGCAGAAAACAAGACACAATTTTTTTATTATTATCATAACATGCGCTATATGATCCAGTTTCATGCCAAAAATAAAGCTCTTCAGCACATAAGAGGGCAGTTTTAGATGAGAACAGTCTCTGACGGCCACTTAATTATTGAAGCTAGTGTCAATATTCTCTTTCCTGAGGATGTATAACAGCTCATCAAAGAAATGGGACAGGGATAAAAGAGTGTAATATTCCATTCACACTCTCCTGCCAAGAGGGTTTATAATCAGGAAGTATGAAAGACAGGAGGTGGACTTCCTGTGCCCTGGATGGAGATGTAATACACATCCTGGGAATATGGAGAACGCATCCTGCAGATAGCCTCGCTTGTGTTAGTGTGACGCACAAAGGGAGAGTACAGCTGCCATGTATTTGTTATCGTAACGCCGCGCTCATCTTTAGATAGTTCGGAGGATGAGAGTCTATTTTTAGCTCTTTCCGCCGATGAATCGGCCAGTTATGTGCCTAAGAATGGGAGGTGTGACAAACGAGAATGTGGTGTGTGTGAGCTGGGCTTCTGGTTGTTATGGAAATCTGGCTGATATCTCACAGCCTCTCACAGGAAGTGGAAAAGGTGAACAACACACTGAATGCGTGAGTTACTAAGCACAGATGACTGAAGCCTGTTCCCCAAAGACTTGGCCAAGTCAGTTCATTTCCATGTCATCTTGTCTTCTTTTAGTGAAATGCACATTCTCAGTGTCATTTTTGAAATTTTAGTTTTGAAATATTGCAGTGTAGGTCACAAGCTTTTTAAATCACTATTCGGCTCAAAATATAAATCTATTGCATCTTACTTTATAGTTTGGGCCAACATTCCTCAAATCTGGCAGGAGCTGTATTGATTATAATTTTTTTTTCCATTGAGGTGATTTGGTTTTTTAGTTTATAAGCAGCACAACTCTTTCCAACAGTGATGATAAATCAGCATATTAGAATGATTTTTTGAACGATCATAAAGACTGGAGTAATCATGCTGAAAAAATCTTTTTCGCATCACTGAAATAAATTATATCTTAAAGTATATTAAAATAGAAAACTGTTATTTTAAATAACAAAAGTTTTTTACAATATGAATGTATTTATATTTTTTTTTATCAAATAAGTAATTGAGCCTAAAATACTTCTTTAAAAAACAAAATATCTTTTGAATGGCAGTGTGTAAGTGCACTACATTTTACAACATGAATTGACCTTGTCGTGTCATAAAAAGCTCAAATGATCTGATATTTTGAGAGATGTGTTGACTTTTACACACATGAGGGTCATGAGGGTCTTCTGTCCTCAGTGGCACTATTTTCATGTTTTATCTTTTTGACTCCTTCATGTTTCTGCATGTTGGTTACACAACATGATTTTGTGGATTTTATAAATACATAGGACAAAAAAGAGAGAGAGAGAGAGTCAAGACATTGACGCAATAACCTGGCAGCCTCCCAGGACAATGTTGCATTGGGATTACTGCACATGAATTATTGCACTGTGGTGAATGAATCTCACTACATAACCATACATGGCTGAGTGAAAAATTCTGGGACCAAATATTGATGAGTTCATTGAGTGCTTCACAAAGCCTGGAGAACCTGGAAATGAGTTTTAGCACTTCTGGTTCCAACGCCATGAAGTTTGGGGTTTCTGGTTAATACCTGAAGTAAGGTCTGTGGTTAACACAAGCTCGAAATATTTCACATTTTATTCTATGACATAAAATACATCAGTAAAACCACCACTGTAGTGGTTTTTACTTAAAGGCAGTTGCTAATTAGTTGCCAAATGAGACATTAAACATCACCATGCCCAACAAGTAACATCATCTACTCACTATTACACTTTTATATCCTGATTGAGTTTAAATTCTTGAAAATCTTTTAGGGAAGATGTTTTAAATAAAGACTGAAAGAGTTAAAGCGTATTAGTGACATTGAAGTCATGTGACCCTGATTGATTTCGTTTATAGCCTATGTTAAGCTTTTTACTTCTTCCGATTATATTTAGGGTTAAAAAAATCATAGTTGTTATTTTTCGTTGTTGTTGAAAATTGTCATAATGAACAAGGATTAATAAATGAATAAAAAATAAAATAAATAAATAGTTTATTGTTTAAAAATTATATCTTTAATTTTCAATACCACAGATATATTTGCTAAAATATGTATCAAATATATATTTGCTTAAATATGATTAAAACTATATTTAAAAAATATAAATATATTTAAAATAAAACATAATCTCACCAAAAAGTATCTCACATTTAAATAAAACCATGTCTATAACACATATGTACATATAAACATTTTTAAATAAAATTAAATGATAAAATAAGCTTATGAAACAATATAATATTAGGATTATTCTTATAAAATAAGCATGATTAGATTATTAGTAATGTAGTTTTGATCTCTTGGCTATTCCATCCACATTTAACACAAATGGATGCTACAGTAAAATTGGAAATGTATTTTCTTGCCCCTGAAATACATTTTGGTACTGTAGATGAGGGTTGAAACTAAATATATTTTCTGTTTCAAAAATTAATTTCATTGAGCTTCACTGTTTACAACATATATTTCACATATATTCATATCCAAAAGCTAATGTAAAATTATTATCATTAATTATTTTTTTATTTTTTTATTTTATTTTTTGAGGCAATCAGGATGATGCCGAATTCGAAGCTGGCCTTCAAAAATACACTGAACTTTTGTTTTTGCCCCCATTTTTCATGAACTGAACTTCTAATACTAGAAGTAGTAGACTGAAGATCTAATGCTTTTTCTATGTACACAAAAGGCCTATTTCTCTCAAATATAGCTCACAAATCTGTCTAAATCTGTGTTAGCTAGCACTTCTCCTTTGCCGAGATAATCCATGCACCTCACAGGTGTGGCATATCAGGATGCTGATTAGACAGCACGATTGTTGCACATCACATCTCATGAAAAATGGGTGCAAATACAATAGTGTTGCGTTTGTAATTTTGTTCAGTGTACATTATCACTGCAGCACTCTATAGACGACCTTAGTGACCCTGGGACAAGGTTCCCCAATCGTCCCTCAGATGACACCCCTGCAACAGTGTTACAAACGAACGCTTAAAGAGCAAAAGGGTTCCTGGAGAAAGTGTTCACACAGCCCAGATCTGCAGTTTTGAACACTAGAAGGCCTGGATCTTAATAAGCTGTTCCCCGAGGCCCTACCGCAAGCATGCAAGGCGCACCGTAAAGAATTCTCCATTCCACCCAACACCCCCCACCCTCTTCTTTCTTCCTCCATCCTCTTCATATCCTCCCCCCTTCAGCCTCATAGCTTTTGCAGCCGCTCGGGACGTTGCAAAGTGCTTCAGCAGATGGAAAGCAGTCTTTAATTACACTGGAATCAGCTGACCGGCATGCATCCCTCTCTTTCCGTCCTGGATGGAATGGAACACGCTCCGCTTCTAGATGAGAGTTTGAAGACTAGTCTCCGGAGGCACGGTGCAGGGGCAGGGGGGTTGTGTGTGTGTGTACTTGAGGTAATGAAGGAGTGTTTGTACAATTTTTGGAGGATTTGTCTTCCGCTTTGACAGGGGTCTGTCAAAGTGCTTTATAATGCTGGTATCTTGGCTGCAGTTGCACTGGGGGAGTCCCAGAGGAAGCTGTTGCTTGTTCAGTTTACAGTGAATGGCTCCCTTCCTGCTCCAACCGTGGCCCCAAAGGCTGGAGGCCAGGGTGCAGGGCTGTGAGTGTGTGTGTGTGTGTGTGTGTGTGAGAGAGAGAGAGAGATCTCCCCTGTGCTTGTGTGGGTGGATATGCAATCTTACATCTGTTTGTTTGATAATGTGTGTGTGTTTGTCTTTTAAAGCTCACAGATTTGCTCTATTAAAACAGTTCTTGGACTTTCTTATTTCATTCTTCAGCTTTTAACTGTTTACAGAAGGGGGTCTCATTTCCTAGCATTACTGCTGCAGTTAGCCATTTGTTTCAGCTGTCGCTCCATAAAGTTCAGTACCTTTACGTAAGCAAGACAGCCCATTATCTGCATTCTTTTGTCTATAGTAAATATCAGTTTGCAACCTGGAAATAATTTACAGTCAAACTCTTACAAGAAAGTTTCAGTAATATATTCTGAGGTTACTCAGAAATGTGTGGAGGACTGCCATTTTCTGCCCAAGTCAACTGAAAAGTGGCTCATTAAATACATTACCGCCATCTGCTGGGGAAAGTGCAATCTGTGTCCAACAATTTTCCTGATGAATTTTTACATTCGATTTTAAATAGATTTTATCAAAAACAAAAAAAAAGTGAAACAAAATAGTGTCTTTTACCAGAACTGACTTTTTTCCTGGTTTATCAGATGCCAAGCCAAAAACATAACTCCAAAATCTAAAAAACAGTGACTTATTTCTGTTGTATTAAACTTTTTTTTTTCCATCAGAGATGTAAAAGCTAACCTTAAAATAATAATCATATATTTATATAAGGGCTGGTAATTTAATGCATTAATTAGATTAATTAATTATGGGGGGAAATAATGTGTTAAAATTATTAACTCATTTGATGCACTTGCCCTGCCCCAGACTTACTGTATGTGGATCATCTGCCATTTCATACAGTTGACTGATGACTAATATGAGGCAGGGGAAGAACTTACTGCATGATGGATCCTAGAGAATATCCTTAAAATTCAAGATATGGGGCAAGACGCCCGTTTGAGATTGTGTCTCATATTAACATCACATAGTTAAATGTACAGGTTGTATGAAATAAAACTAAGCTAAAGCTAAAGAGAAATATGGGGGGGGGGGGGGTAAAAATGACACACATATTAAAATGAATACAAATTTATTAAAATACTTCTAAAAACAAATGATAGCAATGAACAATCATGCTAAAATAACACTGTTTGATAACATGGTACCTAGCATGACTGATAATCATGTCAGAAACAATACTGGAGGTTTATCAGTCTCAAAGAGCTCATTAGGTAGATCTTGTTTAATTGTTTAACTCAATATTGTGTTCAACATTACACCGGGCCAAAGAAAAGCTCTTTTGTTTCCCTTGGCGTATTTTATATCCTCCTACTGCTGCTAAACACACGCTCTAGTCTAATTACTGCTTTATACAGTCCAAAAGCACAGTCAGGTGGGATGCACAGAGCAGAAAAACAGAACAAAAGTCCAAAAACTCTGCTGTTATTATAATAACTGTGGTACACAGTGCTTGCCAAAAACTCTTCAAAAAACACCATCAACAGGTCTGAGTTGAATATATACATATATATATATATATGCATATTGAAAGAATATGTTTTAATTGTGTACTTTAAGGATTAGAAATATGTGACTTCACAGCTGTTGAGGATATATTTTGGATTCACAATCATTCTAAACATTAAACTCATATGATTCCAATGTGTTTGCAACAGCGTCATCAGTTTTATTGGCTTTTATTTGATGGTAAATGGTTAAAATGGTTTCTTTTTGCACTACTAAAAGTACTTTTCACAGTATTTTCACAGCGAAGCTAGGCTATTTGAGATATATTTCAGTGCTTACGTACAGCCTAAATATACAGTATATGTGTACTCATTCAGTAGCCTTTATATGCAGCATATTTACAGAGGAAAAGAATCAAGCTATATCATAATAATTGTATTTGTTCAAAACAATAGCAATCTTTAAGAAAAAAAAATCTTCCTTCACATTCAGATTAACTGACAAAAGACACACACACACACACACACACACACACACACACACACATATATATATATATATATATATATATATATATATATATATATATATATATATATATATATATATATATATATATATAATGGCTAATTAAGCATTGTCTTTGCATTCAGAGTTTACAGGTTTTTTAGAGAGATTTAAGGGCCTCTGATCAACACACAGGTTACTGTATGCTGCCATCCACTGGAATTGGCAGGAAGTAGATTGCATTTTGGCCCTTGTGTGTTTTAGAGCCGTTTTTCGCCCATCCATTCTTTCTGATGCCCACGTACCAGTCTCCGCTCTCCTGATACCTCTGTGAGCGGTATGTGTTGTAGTGGTTCTCCTCCATCTTCTCAATGAAGTAACACTCATCGTTCAACATGACCTGACACACGTAAAGAACCGTCACTTTAATGAATCAGACTTCAGGATTTCAACAAGTTTAGACATCATACTCTAGATTTAAAAACTCAAATCGATGGAGGTGTAAATATGTGCATATGGATATATGAAATATTTAATTAAGTGCATTAAATGGTCATATAGGTTAATGCATCTTTGTGTTCAAAATTACATTAATTTTTATATAAAACTAGTTAAAAAACTTACAGTGCCGTAAAGTTTTCCATATTTGTCCATTGCCAGGTATAGTCCAGTCTCATGACCCCTAATGGCCACTAATCCTGCTTTCACTGCTTTTACCTTTAAAAGAGCTGTCATACAATAAGTTTTACAGTAAGATTACAGGTTTTTTTATGTTACAAATTAATTAGCCTACGTTTTTTACACTGTATATTAGTAGTAGTAAGCTATTATCATTATTCCAGATACCTTAGTTAACATTTTTACATATTAGAACATATTTTATGTCTCATTTCTATCAAGTATGCTTGGAAAAATAACAACTAAATAAATAGATACAATTCTGTATACTGCATACTTACTGTAAACGTCGTTCTCTTGTCGACTCGCGTCCACAGTCCCGTTAGGTTGGATCCGGAGATGGTATCCTCCATTCCTGCAGTAAAGTTTTTGCAGAGAGTTGTGTTTGGGCTCTTTCTGCTCGGTGGTCGTCGGTAGAAGTGTGAAAGCGGTGATATCCCGCTCGTTCATGGCGCAGAAGTGCTGCTCTGAGACGCGCTGTACACATCAACACCCCCGTGACTGAAATGGATGCGTCTTCCGAGCTCGACTTCCACTTATAACAGCTATGCGTCATCAGCCTCCTTCACAGCGTCTTATTATAAACAGGTCAGAAAGGTTATGCTTTTTAAAAAACATAATTATAGTCCTTATCATTTTGGTCCAAAAGAAGTATACTACTAATTTGCAATATTGATTTTGGAAAGAAAAAAAAAAGATATCTATAATTATATTGTTCTGTTCTTTATAGGCCTATATATACATAGTGTAATCTAGGTTACTGATTTTAGATAATGTATTCTGACTACTTTTTAGATTACTTTTTCATCTAACTTGTTTTAAACTTACCAGTAGGCATACCATATATATATATATATATATATATATATATATATATATATATATATATATATATATATATATATATATATATGTATGTATGTATGTATGTATATGTGTGTATAAATAAATATATATATATACCCACATTCCATTTTTTTATACCTAAATCATAAAATGTATTATGCATTACCCAATACCAGGGTTTCCCAAACTGGGCTTAATGTAAGAACTGCAGGAGAGTTGTGAGTTGATACAAAGCTAGTCAAACATAAAAATTGAAAATCTGTTATTCAAACCCTCAATACTGAACTGTAAACTTGCAAATCTGCTTTTAAATTAATTTAATATTAACTTCCTCAGAGATATTTCACTTAAATATCACGTCAGAGTGCTTTGGCTGAGAAAAACATGTGGAAATCCCTTTGTTTCATGCATTGTCTAATTAATTTCGTGATCCAGATAACATGTAATAAGTTACTACCCATTTATGTATGTAAATATGTATATATATGAAGAGTTCAGATGCAAAAGCCTCTTAATGCCATCTGAAAATGTAATCTAAAATAAGCCAAAAAGGTAGTCGTCACTAGTTTCGTCTTCGTTCACCTCAACAGGCCTCAGCCAGACAGCACGTCTGAAGTGGTTTGGAAAGCTATCAGAGACGTGTTCGGGAGTAAGAAAAAACAAACAGTGCAGGAATTTTCCAAGCAGCCACTGCACAAATACATTGTATTTATTGAAAATAGAGCCTTAGTGCCAGACAGGTTGTGGAGAACGGCGAGCAAAGCAGCCGGTGAGAATGACGGCCCTCAGCAGAGTGCTAATGAACAACGCTTGAGACTTACCTGTGACTTTGTTTCAGAGCTGCAAAGAGAAATGCAGGCTCACTGTACAGTAGCTTTGAGCTTTTCGACTTTGGAGGTACTCCTGGATGGATGACTGGTGTTACTGGACACATTCAGACAAGCGTGTGTGACGTGCTGGGAAAATCTGCTTGTATAACATCATCTGGTCATCAGCTGACCTGAACTCTTCACCGTGTCTTTTCACTGAGGCATTTGCTCAGTTCCTGTCACTCCGCTAGATGTGGTCAGATCTGTTAGAAGATATGTGACCTCATCCTGTCCAGAGAGTCAACTGTGTTCATTTCAGGACATGCTCTATTTAGGTCTGAGTAGTTTGCCTGAACCTCTGACATACAGTAATAGTATAAATGTGTCATTACTAAACATACGAACAAATGACTATTTATATATCCGTTTGTGTTCTGTATTTTAAGATAACTTTGTATAGTCCAAATAAGCTTTACAGATGACTACTGGAAAGGGTTTAAACAATATTTTTCATGCTTATTCCATGAGCCGTAAGCAATTATTGCACATGCACCTCTGAAAACCAGGACTAACAGTTTACAGGCAGCAAACAATACTAAAATAAAGCAAATAAAGCCTTTACTTCAGTAATTCTGTCTCAGTCTTCTTTTTTCATAAAGCATACATTCTATAAAGCTAGTCTGAGACGGGCGATTTAATTATTATTGTTGTTATTAATATTATTATTAGTTTTTAATTGCATGTCTGCAGTTAAAGAAACAAAATGCACGCATTTTGTCCCCCCCCCCCAAAAAAAAGTAGAGAGGCTTCAAAAAATTAATTAATAAATAAAAACTGCAAAACACAGTCTATGATCAATACAATACAATATAGGGTTTTGTATGACACTGTGCTGATTTGATTTTGAGATATATTTGCAGTGTTTTGGTAGACGGTGTATTGTGTTAATGTGTTATTGTATTTTGAAAAGTAGTGTTTGAGTTTAGTTTACAATGTGTGATTTTGAGCATGAAAAAATACATTACATTTTCATGACTGCACATCTGCACTTCAAAATTTTTTTTTTTGTTGATATAACTTAAAACTAAATTTTTAATCAAGCATGAACGCTTACTTTCTTGAGGTGAAGCAACATATTATTACTTATTCTAATGTTGAAATGTAAGTTGTGATAACTAATTGAAGCAATCATTCATAGCTTAAAAATGATAAAACTGATCAAAACTGCTCAAAAAAAGGACCATAAATGTAAATGTAAAATACAGGAGCAAATATTTCCAGTAGAATTTTCATGATTGCTTTATACTTCTGCATGCTTTAATTCATTTAATTAATGTCCCTTCTGGAACACACGGTGGCAGTATACTCCATGTCAGAGAAGCAGATGGTTGTGCAGGACCAAGTCATGAAATTGATACGAGGCAGTTCTTATGACACTGAGGTTCTCACGCCTTCGGGCAGGTGTACATAAGAATTTATCAGCCATAGGCATTTGGGAGTAGAAACTGTGCAACACAAGATTCAACATGTTTCTTTCTTAACCATTATATTCACATGTCTTGTAGACTGCAGTACATCTGCATTGCTCTTCTCTGGGTTAGGCATTATAGAAGATGGCAATCAAGACCCACAGGACAACAAATGTCATGTATGTCTCAAAAAAAATCCATGTTCAAATTTCTTTGTTGCACTGTCCGTGTTTTGTGTCATTTCTGCATTTAATTATTAATGCAATTGTGTCTTTCTGTTTCTCTGCAACTATAGCAACACCAAAGTGAACTTCCTCAACCGCAATGGCAATATGGCATTTGTTCTTGTTTCAGCTGATGTTATAAATATCCGTTTTTCATTATCAGTGTTGCTTGAAATGGCTTCAAGAGATACAGACAGGTTTGAACAAGACTCTGAAATATATTTGCAGCAAAAGTGAAACAAACTATTTCTCAACTGTCCTAGTGAAACTGAGTGGTCTATGCCATGGACAGGAATAAACCTTTTTTATGCTAACTTTTATGGTCACCTAAACTGTTTCTGCAGAGTCATAAACCCATGACTAGGGTTAGTTTTATACTCTGAAAATAGCCTATATGCATTTTTGCTTTTATATTTCAAATTTATGGTGCATTTTTGTTGGTTTTGGTTACATTTTGGTGGCACTCTAGATAGATAGATAGATAGATAGATAGATAGATAGATAGATAGATAGATAGATAGATAGATAGATAGATAGATAGATAGATAGGATAGTAATACACAGTTTATACAGTGGGTGAAAAGTATGAATTGAGCTATGAACTATAGCAAGTATAAACAAGAATAAACTTCAACAATTAAATACAACATTGTATGACAGTATGAATAAAGATATAATATAGGAAGATAACAAAGGAAATAAAAACATTAAAGTAGAAGTACAGAAGTAGTAAATCAAATTATGTAACATTCAGCAGGTCATTATACAGTTTGACAAATTTGACACTTTTTTGGTGATGATTTTTTTTTAGTTTTATAATTAGGTAGTTAAAGTCACAAAGGAAATTATGTAATTTTGGGTAATGTTGGGAATGTTACATGAATATAATGAATTTAATATTTTGCCAATAAAATAAATATTTTTTTCTATATTATTATATGTTATGTTTACAATGAGAAAAATAACAGAATATATCACACATAGTTCAATTAATGTCTAAACAGAAATTTGAAGCAAGGAATGTATAATTTTGTGAAGTCAGACCAAAATTCTTTAACTAGGGGGAATTTGAAAAAAAGATGATCAATAGACTCAATACTGAAATGATAGAAACTACAATTCAAATGAGCATGAACAACTTTTGATGTTAGCTCCTTATGGGGTATACATTATGCAAAAATGTAAATGTAATGCTTTTATTTTGTTGGGAACACAACATTTATAAGGTAAGAGCCATCAAATAAATACACTCAGAGTAATTATTTTTCTGAACTGAAACTCATTTCTTATCATTTTATTACTACATTTTGGGTCGTAAATACTCTAAACTTCAATCAAATTCTGCTCACTTCAAATGACAGGCTAAATTACATTTCATGAAGTGGACAATACCATTTGGTTTTACCACTGTAAGAAGTTCCTTATGGACAACAGGGAAATTATATGAAATCACAGTAAGAATAAACATTCCCTTTTTGGATCTAGCATATCTTAATGCTCAAGAAATCAACAGTGGTACACATAGAATAATACAACCATCAACATAAAAGTGGTAGACAATAAAAACGAAAAAGCAGAAATAAAACAACAACTGTATAATCTGAGTTTACGTGAAATCCCTGCATTGCTTTGACATCATCTCTCTTGACAAACTAACCAATCAGATTCTTATACTGTCGCAAAGGCAGCTTCGGAATCCCGCAACGCTATTGGCTGAACGATATGTCAATCACAGGATTATCCGCTTCATGGTAGGTTGGTACAGACGCGTTTAAAAACGCCCAAGCATCATCACCCTGCAGCGAAACATTGTGACGTCGTCATGAGAAGCGCGCGGCTCTTCTGTAGATTCCCTTGATTGACAGATCGCGGCAAAATATTTCATTGTTTTGCGCAGTGGCGTTGTGGACAAGATGCACTTGTGATTTTTCCTTTGTTAGAACGCATCCGTTTCCGACCACAGCTATGTAGTTTCTACTTCAATGCCTTTTATGATTAGTTAAAGTTGCATTTAACTTGCATCTGCATTGCGTTCCGCTGTTGTCCTGGGCTGTGGAGCTGGAGTCAGTTAAGGATGGGATTGCCTGCGTTAGAGTTCAGCGACTGCTATGTGGACAGCCCTCAGTTCCGAGAGAGGCTCAAGTCCCACGAGCTGGAACTGGAGAAGACCAATAAGTTCATCAAGGAGCTGATTAAGGACGGGAAAGCTTTAATTCAAGCCCTGAAAAGTAAGATATGTTGGATTTGCTTACGAATGTGGGGGGGCATGCACTTTGTTTCGCTGTCTTATGTAATAAACACATTGTTACAGATTAATAAACACAGCTTCTGATTAATACATAGTCCTTAAAGAGTCAGTGAGTGTTACTAGACACTCAAGACAGAGTAGAGAGCTTAAGATTCGTGAAGCTACTTACAAGTGAATAATTTGTCACTTTTAAGCATGTTATAAACATGAATAGTTTACATCTAGTGGCCCCCAAAAGTATTTGGACTCTTAAGTCACACTTGAAAACGTCTGAATATCATTGTATCATGAAATAGCACACTAAATGTTCTCAGATATCTTGTTCCAGAGCTATTCTGCAAGTACCATAAAACAGCACGGTTGTTTTAGTGGATGTAGGAAGTCATTACTCTCTTCAGGTTTACACAGGTGTTCTGGCGATCAGATAGACTTCTTCACATTAACTGCGACTAACATTTCACAAGTGCATGACACTGTCACAGTGACCCACAGATACACACCCCGGCTCAATTTTCCACTCCACTCCCCATTACCTTTAAAAACAAACAGTGACCCCAGCAGAACCAGACTGACCTGTGTTGAGCCTAGAGACCTGTTCTTGTGGTAAGGTTTGGAGAACAGTACCGAGGTGTGTCCCAGCTCCCAAGATCGACAGCTTTATATTCCTCTGGGTTTGTGATGTAAAGCCTCGTCTTTGATGTGGTTTCTAGTTCTGAAATCGTCAGCTTTAACAGCATTTGTCTGCGCAAGTCATAATTAAGGATGGGAAAAGAGAGATATGTTTGCTTTCAAGGTTTGACAATATGACATGTTAGCTTGTTAGGTTTACTCTGTCCTGTTTCTTCATTGCTAATTTTTGACTAATAACTGGTTCACTCAGTGGCTTGCAGTATGTGATGTTTGACCTATCACGAGTAAGAGTAACCTGCTTCATAAACAATAACCACACTAACTTGTTATTTTGCACCAACATACATCTTCTTCCCACAATCGGAGACCTGAAATCACATTTAATAACCCTGTGAACTCTATCTACTGTATATATAGCTCTTGTATGGTGAATTGAGGATGTTCTTAGGAAATAAGAAAATGTTTTTACAGTGACTCATGACTGGCAACACCCAAATAATGGCACAAGGAAGGACTAAGCATGTCATTTTTATACATATGGTGTCTGTAATTGTTAAGGTATTGTTACTTGCCAGGTTTACTATAAGTATGTTGAATTTTACAACACTGAGCGCCCATTTACATCCCTCTATCTCTGTGGCACCAGGGTTTGGCCACGCACAACCCACTTTAAAACAAAAAGTGTGTTGTGCGTGGCCAAAACTTGATGCCACAGAGATAGAGAGATGTAAATGGGGGCTCAGTGTTGGCCGATATGCTCAATTGTCATATCATTCTCATCAACCTGTGAGATTGCCGATATATGATATTGTCGTGCTAATTTATTTGATTATTAATCTACTTAGTTTCATTGCTAAAAAGAGAACCGACTTCAGAGTAAGGCGAAAATCCACCTAATGTTACAGCCTAAGCTTAATAACAATTTAACAGAAATAATGGAAGGTACTAATTATAAGGTTTTTATTATCTCAGCTATTCAAACAACTACAGAAAATTAGCAAAGCACATTTACGTTACCAAAGAACACCATCACAAGCTCAGTCTAGTGCAAGTTTATGTAATTAAAAAAGCACTCCTGTTATAATCAGTGAAGCCGTTTACTCTGTGTATGATGATTAAATCTCTTATATCGCACATACATCTGCACTTTCTTGTTTATGATAAGTGAATTTGCACCAGAGCTGAATTCAGTCATAGAGCATGGACACAACAGAACAACTAAACGCCGCAGTTTCAGCGATGACACATCTAAACGCCTCTGATTGGCCATTGCATTCATAAACTCAACAGAATCACGTGTGTATGGTTTATAATGCCAAACGCTGTAAAAACATAATAAAAGAACATGTAAGCCCTTATATTACATAGTATAACTATCTTGATATAATAATAAAAACAATAACCATCTTGCCATCGTCACAGGTGGTATCTCTGACTATCGTTATGGTCTATCAGCACAACCCTAGCTTGGGCCTTGTTATGCAGCTGCTAAGGTATGTTTAGGAGGTGGCTGCACAAAATCACAAGAATATCCTGGTCTCTGGTTATGGCTCAGGTTCAATGTGACTATGTGATTTAAATGCAATTATGAAGGCTTGTATATTAAAGTTAATATGTAGCAGTGTCACTGCGGTCACATTTCTACTGAATGACTATGGCTTGTAAAATGTTGAATTGGAGTATATTCACTAGACTTTTTTGTTGCTACCTCCAAAGTGCAAGCAAATCACACTCTTCGTAACTTTGTTGCGCAGTGCTCTCTATGTCACAATGTTGAAATTCCCTATCAGTCTATTCTTCCTCTTTTTTACTTAAGTAAACGTGTGTATGGGTTTGTTTTACTTCATTCCACCAATGACTCATTTGTAATTTCCTTGTTTCTCCATCTGTCCTGAGCGGGCTGGTCGTCTCTGGAGGTCAGCTGCGCTTGATCGATGAGCCCAGAGCTGCACTACGTTTTGAAGATGTGATGAAACATCAGACTTGTTCATCACTGTCACACACTTTTTTGCATGAAAATGTGGAAATCCTTCTCATGTTTGTTGGAGTGGCTAAAGTGACATTGTGGTTGATGGTGAATATGGATTGTTGGCAGGTCAGGGTGCGAATTACAGAAGTTTGAAGGAGTAGAGTTTTCAAACTCATTGTTACAACAATGTTCACACAGTGTTTCAGTGGACACAAGTTTGGGTACAAGTCAGAAAACACATTTTCAACTTATTAGATTGATGCTTGTGAACAGAGGTCACATTGGTCTGAAGAGGTTACTATGGCAAGAGAATGCTGGCTTCAGTTTTGGATGGTAAAAAAATATGCATATATTTAATTATAATTTCTGTATGAATTGCTTTAGCAATAGATCAGTATAAATTCACTGTGCCAGTTGGCGATTTTGAGATTAATGTGTTAGCTAATATGATTGGTTGATTGTTTGAAGGGTAAAAATGTACATTTAGTTTAGAGCCCGACCGATATGGATTTTTGGGGGCCGATGCCGATATTAATTTGAAAAGAGCCGATTTATAAGCCGATATTTTGATTAAGAAAATAAACTGGATATTAGACCCATTTCCTATAAACTGCACTTACACAACATTCAATAGCAAAATATCTGTATGTGGGCTGTAAAAACCATTTTCCAGAAGGGATTTATGTTTAAAAAAAAAGCCTTAGTATGTTTAAACAATTGCACATCAAAAGTATATATTTTTTAATGATCAAAAAACAGTCTGGTTTTAAACATTTAACACTTTTACTTTCTTCCACTTGAAGCTGGTTTTAACAGTCTGTGTGTGTATTGTAAATAAATTATAATACTAAAGTTAAAGTATTTGCAGAAGTAGTCCCACACTTTGCTGCTACAGCATTCACCTTTTTCAGCCATCTGTAGGGCAGAAAGAGAGACAGAGAAAGAATAAGCATGTGTATTAATAATATCACCATGTATCATTAAAATTAGAATTATAATAAACAGGGATCTCCTACATATAGGCAAAAATTATATATATATATATATATATATATATATATATATATATATATATATATTTTTTTTTTTTTTTTTTTTTTTGTCAAGCAATAGGTATGACCTATTACCTACTTATATTTAACCATATTATTACAACATTTTCCTGTTAAGTCTGTAAAGCTGCTTTGAAACAATCTGTAAAAAAGAAAAAAGGAAAAGTAAAAAGCGCGTGTTCAGCTCACATTTATTTACATGTCACCTCTGGTTTAATCATTTCTGATGCTCTACTGTAGTTACTGTAACTACACTATATTTGCTCTCACAGACACATTCACAATGGACCCGTATATCTTCTTCTCTTCTCTTTGTGCAGTCTGAATCAAAACATCGTCATGCGCTGGCGAACGTAAAGTTAGCCTACCGTTTCTGTTTTTTCCAGGCGCGTCCACACCGCATCGAGTTAAAAACATCTCAACTTTTCAGAATGCCGCAAGCGCACCGTGGGTCATGTAACAAGAACTAACCAATCAGCTTCATCCTTTCCCGTAACAACGTTGAAAACTCAGCCAAGATGAAGGAACAGCTGTTCATAGCTGTATATGGATTGCCATTTTGAAATAAATGTAGGAGCAGAGCTACTGCGAGCGATTTTTAGCCATTTATCCTTTGCTGAAATTTCCACATCTTCATGGAGAGAGCACGTCATTGTTGCTTAGCAAAGGCAGACGCCTCAGGAGCGCTTCTGCCCGAGCGCTTTGGAAAGAAGGAAAAAGCGGCGCGCCTAGCGTTTTCCAAGCGTTTTTAGGCACGATATGTGAACAACCCCTTACGCAGTCATTATGTGGGAAACACTGCAGTTATATATTTAGAATAAGATAAATGCTAACGTTATAGTTTGACCTCTTATTAACGTACGCGCTCTTCCACTGATAAACATGGCATTAGCTTTGTGGCTAATCTAATATAGCAATGCATTAGCGGTTGTAAGTGATGTTACCGAATATTTAGAATTTATAATGATAGGACCGTTAGCTAGAACTACCACACCGTTTTTATATAGAGTGTATGAACTAAATCATCTCACATGACGAACCACAGACTCACCGTCAAAACAGTACATCTCCGTGGCTTGGCTGATCGCTTTCTTCTATAGTGGAGTTGCAGACTCTCTGCAACTGCGGAGCTCCCTCTGGTGGGCAAACTATGCAACACTCATAATCAATCAATCAATCACCTTTATTTATATAGTGCTTTAAACAAAATACATTGCGTCAATGCACTGAACAACATTCATTTGGAAAACAGTGTCTCAATAATGATTATCTCATGCTCTCATGCTTCATTCATAACATGAGTGAAGCATGAGACTCTGTTTCTCATGTTTCATCAGCCGTTATAAACGCCGATGCTGATTTAAATGCAATAAGCTCATATCGGCCGATAATATCGGCCGGCCGATATATCGGTCGGGCTCTAATTTAGTTATGTAGGTATCAGCTATCAGATAAAAAAAATGCAATACCTGTAATCATATTGTTATGATTTTAATTTCTCATAATCAGATTACAGTTACTTTTGAATTTTGAATTGCTAGAATATGTGGTGTGTGTGCGTGTGAGGCACTTGCAACAACTGAAACCTCAATTTCTGGTGTAAGATATAATACCAAAAAGTGTTTACTTTTATTTTTGCAGACTCACAATAAAAAACAAGATTTTATGCTCTTTGACAGCCGAAGCCGATATCTTGGAAAGCAGCTGATATAAAGCCGATATAATTTTAATTATTATTATTATTATTCATATTTAAGAAATTTTAAATCATTTGACAATGGATTAAAAAATAAATGTGTAAAAGACACATATACTTATGATGACAGTATTTTAAAATAAATATTTAATACAATTATAATATAATAAAAAAGTAAACACTGTAACCAACAGGGCACTCAGTATTCTGGGAAGTTTCTGTGCACTGGGAATCATATTTTAGAAAATAAAACCACAATAACCCTCATTTTACAAACAGCACACAGTGAAAATGATATGAAAATGTCAGTGGGCAAATGCATAAAGTGCAGCATAATTTGAAATCAGGAGTTTAAAGTTTAAAGCATTCAATTCACATGTACTGTCCATAACACAGAGAACACGTGAAAATGCTGGATAAAAATGCACACTTCACAAGATATCAGAGCTGGATTCGACATCGGCCAAGCAGAAAAAAGTATCGGCCAATGTTGATATTTGAAAAATGCCAAATATCGACCGATATATCGGCCTTAGCGGTATATGGGTCGACCACTAGCACAGTGCCTTTTAATTGTTGTTTTGAATCCAGGAATTATTTATTTAGAAATGATAAGCTCTGATTATGACAAGTGTGGTATAAAAGCTTTGTTTATTAGAGGAATAATTGTTTAGCTGGAAAATGTTATGTTGCAACATGCTTTTGGATGCCATTCGATCTCAGCCTTCATTTACGCAGCTTAGTTTTGCCGGGTGGTTACGAATTTCTATAAATTCAATAATATTTAAGGCATTGTTTCTTTTCCTAAATCCTCACCATCTAACCCTGTAAATTTGCAGGTTTATTTTATTGTCATTTACTTTTTATCACTGTTTTCGCATCTTTTATTGTGGCAAACATACAGGAAGGGAAATGAAAGATTTCATGGCCATGAATTAAGAATTCATTCAATTAATTAATTTGTTCCCTCATTTTAATTAAATCATGGGTTATTTAAGGAACTAAATTAGTGAAACATGGACAGTGGCCACAAATTAATAAATTGTAGAAACAAATTAACAAGTTGTAAAATGAAAAGTCTGCCCTGCAAAGCACCAGAGCCCCATATGAAACAATTATCTGGGGAAGTTTCAATTGTTTTCCATGTTGAAGAACTTTGTGTTGTTCCTATTTTAATGTACTTTTCTGGTAGTTTCTCAGGGTATAAAGGGAAAGATAAGAGGTTACCTCCCAAAAGATGAGGCTGTTTTCAAACTGCACAGCTGTGAATGGAGAGAAGATACATCCAGTAGTGCTTCCCTGCAGGGATCAGGGCACATCCACAGATTCACGCATGAGAGGACAACAAAGAAACAGCGTGTGTGTTTTAGCATGAGGAGTGGGTTGGAAGGGAAATTAGGGCAGCCTCTGCATTATAATTATTGTCGCTCTATAATCTCAGCCCTCTGTGTCTGGAGGCAACCTATGATATCTGATGTGGCTTCTCTTTAAGACTCCAGTCTGTCACATTGTGCATGAGTGAAGCAGGATTATCGTTAGAAGGATTACATATCCTCTTTAAAAAAGAAACTCAGATACACTATGAGATTATAAGTGCATTAAGTGTGCTCTTACACACAGGATTACAATCAAACAAGACTCTCCATTACTTACTGTAAGTGATGGATTATGGATGCATTAATAATGTATGGTTGGAATGTTCCTTAAAATGAATTCTAGAAAGGTACTTGGAATACATAACCAGTTACCAAAAATATTATTATTTGAGTAATATATTATGCAATATGAGTTGAATTATCACTATTACTATAGCTCATATTTAGGGTTAGACATTTGAACAAACCCCTAAGCTTTTTTTGTAACTCATACCACTCATTCCATGCTTTTTTTGAGAGGTGTTTTTAAATTCTTTATCAAATTCCTTGGCGGTCTGACTGACTTTTTTTTTTCTCTTCCATTTTTGATAATCTTTTACACTTGAATGTTTATCACAATACAGAACAAAAATCTTCCACTACTTCCATTTATAATCAGTTTCAAGGTTTTTCTGGCAGATGAGTGTCACCCATATTTTCTTCAGAAATGTTACTGTATATATTAGCCAATATTAGATGGTTGATTGTATACACAAGCACATTTCATCTATTTTTTTTTTTTTTGTATATCACATCTAACACTAAAGTTAATCTTTAAAAACCTTAAAGAGATAGTTTATCTGCTTACCCCCAGGGTATCCAAGATGTAGGTGACTTTGTTTCTTCAGTAGAACACAAACTGAGGTTTTTAACTCAGATCATTGCAGTCTATCAGTCAAGTGTAAGTGGCTGGGAATCACTGCCAAAATATACAATAAAACATAAAAAATAACACACACAAATAAAACCAAATTAAACCCTGCGGCTCGTGACGAAACATTGATGTGTAAAGACACAAAACGATCAGTCTGTGCAAGAGAATGAACAGTATTTATATCGTTTTTTACCTCTGATTCACGCAATGTCTGAACTGTCAGAACTCTCCTGAGCGCATCCTGTTGTGCACGTTCTACGCAGCATGATCGTGATGAGTCTTCTTCTTTTTATTAGTTTAGAAAAAACTACCATACGGTCTTAATATTAGCCACTTATTTGGCCACAGCAATTAAACATTATTATTATTGGCTTGTCACTTGCCAGAATTAGATATTGTGCATCCTCAGCGGGAAAAAAAAAATAATAAAAATGAATGAATAAATAAATTAAAAAGTAGTTTAATTGTTATGTGCTTGTGTTGGTTTCATGTGTATAATAAAAAGACTATTTAAAGTTAAAGGGTTATCATCATCACCTTGTTGGGTTCATTTTAGGTGATCATGAAGTTGTCTGCATACATCTGGAAAAAGATGTACAGTCCCACAGTTTTCAACATCCCTTTTCCAGGCAGGAAAAAGGAAACATCGCTCACTTGCTTCATTCATTGGAATGTTTCGGGTTCAATATGAGTCAAGTTCTGTTGACAGAATTATTTGTTGTACACAACGTTATAGATTAACAAAATAATATCAGCCGTCAATATGCTATTGATAGAGCTTAACATGTATTGAAAGGGGAGCATTCTTAAAACTTTAGGCCGGGATGCCAAATTCAGCTTACATTTATCTTTTGCTGTTGCAAAAAGACAACGGAAACATTCTGCCCAAAGCTCCTTTGAAGTGTCAAGAGGCATGAATTTGTGTTGAGGAGGCAATGTGTTGTCTTGTTTGTGGTTTTAGGCCGTCTGCTCCGGGATAATCTGTTTTTTCTTGTATAATGTGGAGTATGAAGCCTTTAGCTAATGGGCTGTATTTCAGGAACGCTCATAAAGAGCGATCATTCCACTGTTTTGATGGATTTGTCTCGCATAGACATTCTCACTAGTTAAGACTTCCTGTTTAGTTAAGTGTCCTCTTTAACCAAAACATCCTTCATGAATTCATAGCATATGTCACAATCTTTCAATGCTACAAATTAAGCTACCAATTTTTTCATGTTTGTCAGCCTCAAGTGGAAGTCCCATGTCCTTACATTTACATTTTTCGGTAACACTTTAGTATAGGGTCCAATTCACACTAATAACTAGTTGCTTATTAGCATGTCTATTATTAACGTATTGGCTGTTTATTAGTGCTTATAAAGAACATATTATGCATGACATCCATAATCCTACCCAATACCCCTAAACTTAACAACTACCTTATAAACTATTAATAAGCAGCAAATAAGGAGATAATTGAGGCAAAAGTCATAGTCAATGGTTAGTTAATTGTGAGAATTGGACCCTAAAATAAAGTGTGACCAATTTTTCTGTCTAACAGAAAGGAATTGTTCACACAAATATATATATATAAAAAAAAGTAGGGGTGTCCCTGACAAATGCTTTTCACAGTCAAATCGTAATTTTCAATTCTTGCTGATATTCGACTGATAGTCGAATCATATGTTTGGGGGCGGGGCAAAATACATCGAGTCAAGTCAGACATTTGAGCTCCCCCATATAGTCAGAATGGCATAATCAATAACACCCCGTGAATATTCGACTGTGACATTGGTAGTCGAATCAGGCTCCTCGAACCGAAGCATCGGCTCATCCACTATTCGGTGTCAACCCCCCAAAAAAAGATTGACAATAAATTCTCCATGAATGTAGGTCAACTCTTCTTATGATCTCAATTATGAACAGAACTAAGAGCAGCTTCTTCAAAATGTCTTCTTTTGATTTTTTTGTTTGGGATGAACTTATCCTTTAATGTTGAAACAAAACCCACACAAAGGTAAACTGATGCAGGAGCTCCAGGTTTATTTGAACCTGGTCTGTGGACTTAGTTGAACCTTTGCTTGAACATGACCTCTGTTGACCTGTGTTGTTTCTGCTTGTTTCTTTGGAGAGCTTTGCCAGGACTTTTTAATTAGCGGGCCACAGCAGTCGGGGGTTGAGGAGCCATGCGGGGTTTGGAAACTAGCTCAGCCTGTGTGAAATTTTGTGTGCGTGTGCCACAGTTTAAGTTCTGTTATACATTAAATTGATCTTATTTGAACATTCTCCTGCTGTACCATAAAATTTAATGAGTTGGAGGGCAGAGAGAGGACACAGGAGATGCTGTCTTGGATTGCTTCATGACTGTGTCCTCACTGCTGTCCAACTGCTTGTGAAATGCATTTAGTTACCTGCACAGGAAATTATTCTGCAGTTCAGCGAGTTTAAAGGAATAAAAGAGCCAAAAGAAACTTTTGAAGCCTTTATATATGAGATTCCTGTAAGAAAAAACTAAAAACCCTCTTAAATTCTAGTCATACTAGACCTTTGACAATTAGTAATGCACCAAAGTTATTTTTTTTAAATAAATTGTCTTTTAATAATCAATGAATTAATCAAATTTATTTAACAATCAATGGTTAAATAAAAATTGTATAAATAAAAAGTTAAGTATAATATTTAAAATTAAGGCAGTTTTTATATCAACAATTTAATACCATGTAGGATAATAATGTTATTCTACAATTTATTTTGATTGAAATATAGACATTTAATTTGAAGTTTCAAATAAATGCATTTGATTACATTGCAGTATAATATAATGCAATGCTTCAGAAAAGTTTAATAAAGTTAATTCAATTAATTCACAATACAGTACATACATTTATTATTATGCATAATATGCTAAAAAAAGGCTCAAGTTTAGATGTTTGTATCCCATTCTGGGCATGTTCAAAATTGTAATCATAACACGGTTCTCAATTATTAAATGTTTAGCTACTTACATATTACGTCCCACTTTTTGACCTTAAAACTGAAGCGTCATGCTCAAATTCTTGTTGTGTTTGCATATTTGAAGGACTAAGGGAAAGTTAGTTTGAGCACAGTCTTTAGTTTCTGGAGTTAGGCTTTTACAGACAAACAAACACATGTATATGGCTTAATTTTTGAGCCTAGATCTCTTTGCAGTTGAATAATTTTTGTGATTTAATCTTTATCTGTTATTTTAACTTAAGCCATTTAGTCTGAAGGTCAAATACTCCTAAAAGTTACAGAATTTATAGTCTTTCTCCTTCAGGAAAACAAACCAAAACCTTTTTTTTAAACGACCATGCCATTTTAATTTGCATCTACAAACCTTTGAGCTTTTTTATTGTGACTGGTGTTTCATGGGACTCATAATCACAAGTGCAGTTCTGTGCCAGGTGACCCACTGAGCAAGTTTACATCAAAAACCAAACTATATAATCATAGGTTCTGTTAAAGAATATTGAAAATAAACTTCCATCAGTGAACAATGCAGCAACACAATGGAAATTCATACCCAGGTTTGAGCCTCAAACGGCGCATACTGTATAATTCCATTCCATGAACTCAGACTTGTCTGGCGATGAGTAACAATGGTAACTAATAGTATGGTGTCATTATATCACAGGCTCTGTGGAATGTAACAAATGGTTAAATGTCTACTTAAAAGTGGCCCAAGCACGTATGCATTTTGCTCGTAGCTCTAATTGCAACCTGCCATATTTGGGTTTAATTAGCATGCTGCTGACTGCTGAGACTTGCTGTAGGTGTCATGTACAGCATTTTCCAGCGGTTGCTGTCTCAACTGGAGAGGAAAGCAAAACGCAGGTGTTTTTTGACAAGACGTAGGAGGGTCAGGCAGATGTTATTAATGATTTTTCCCCCTCATTGTGCCAAATATTGTCTGAATGCTCCACAGCCAGCCCCTTCCCTGTCTGTTATACAGTAAAAACCTCTCTTTGGCCTGTTGACGGCACAGGAACAAAAGGGAAGTGGGCGTTCAAGCATGAGACAATACAGAGTATTGCTAAGAACACAGGCTTTTGTTCCATCTGACAATCCCAGAAATTGCCGTAAACACTTTGGAATTTTGGAACACATCTCTCAGGATTCTAAGAAACTTAGATTGATGCATTTAGAGATGAACGTTATGATAATATATACTCTTCTTTTTACTCATCAGTCCCAGAATCCACCAGAATCACTGTCCCGAATTCCTCTTTTCCAAAGCCGTTAAATGTGTAGGCTTTGGGTAAAGTCCCCTTGGGTTATTTAACTCTCTCTGTCTCTTTGTGAATGCTGAGCATTGTGGCCAGAGGCCGCTCTCCCGTGTCCTGACTCGCTGTGTGTGGAAGCAGTGGGTCCCCAAGAGGAGCGAATTAAGACAATGGGCCAGTGTTCACAGGGTCTGGCTGTGCCGGACAGAACCGTTAAAGTCCAGATACTCATTGCCCCTTAGAGATGAGGCAGGGACTTGAAATGTCCTGCCAGCGTGCGATGGACGATCAAGTTCTTCTCATTAACCTGTCAAATGAATGGTTGATGTTGCGGCTTTACTTTGAAGCAAAAGTTGTCCAAGATTGCGGGCTCAACCGCTAAACTTCATTGGAAAAGCTCCTGGAAGAATTGTTTTATAAAGTTTTCAACATGATTAATTAGGGACAGCAGAATGTTTTAGAAAATTGCCAGGATTAACTGGCTGTAATATCTGAAGTATTGAGGGGAAATAGGAGGACTATTTTCAAGTGGTTTGTTCTCCTCAACTTTTAATAGATGCTTGAAAGTTTTCAGTTCCCTCTAAAAGAGTTTCAAAAACTCTTTAACTTCTTAATTTTTGCCTTTTGCAGGCTCTATAATGAATTATGGAGACAGATATTACAGATGCCTAAAGTTCCTTTGTGTCCACTTGTTTCTTTACTTTTTCACAATGGTCTTAAAAATACGCTACTCCAAAATACCATTGATACTAATTATTGGTTTTTAACTACTTAAAGTAAATCTATAATATTTTGTTATGCATTAAATTGCAACTTTATCATTAGAAATTTGTAATTATGCATTGTAATAATTTTAAAATTAAAATAAATGTAAATATATCTTACCAGAAAATGCAATTACATGGAACAGTACCCTTGAATCATATTTAAAAGACAATAGAATTATAAAATGACATACAAAATTTACCTAAGGCCAATTTAAGTGTTGAAAAGCAATCTTAAGCATAACTAATTGCATTTAATACAATTAAAATCTATAATACATTTTAATAGAATTGTAAATAACATGAAATTAAGTGTCCAAAAATTATTCATTATTCATTTCACAATGAAGTTCTTTTAAATTATATTATTTCTGTAGTAAGTACATAAAAGTATGCTAAAGTGTACTTTTTTCATATAGTTAAATAGATTTAACACCATAAAAGAAATAAAATTGACTTATCAAGTGCTTTTTTATTTATTTTATTTTCTTAGAATTGTTGTAGAATTTACTGAGTAAACTAACAGACCTAAAATGAAGCTCTTGTCCACTGAAAATCTTAACTACCCTAGCTCAGGAAACTGTAACTAGAACACAAATCGTTTGTATCAATGTAATAATACATTTACAGTATGGTGCTTTCGTGTCCTAGTTGAAACTTGGCTCAAGTTCCCATTTACATTTGAAACAAATGTTTAGGTGAGGACAGCATTATAATATTTATTAGACCTAATATTTTATTAGAATAAATTAGCTCCTGCTTTGGAGCCTTCGTAAGCTTGCTTTAGCATTCTTTTTGTCTCAGGAAAAAATGAATCCTTTTTTATATAGTGAGGGATGTGATCATTTGCTGGACTGAGGCAGTGTGAAAAGGAATTCACTCTGCAGGTCATTCTGTGAGGGAAATGATGAATAATTAACCAGGATCACTGACTGGGCTGCATATGGTCTGTCACTCTTATCTTCTGTCACAGACTTTTACTAGCTGTGCCATCAGTTTTAACAAAAGCGGTCATAAGGGCTGAGGGGCAGTCATGGCCTAATGGATAGAGAGTTGGACTTGTAACCCAAAGGTTGTAGGTTAGAGTCTCAGGTCCGGCAGGGATTGTAGGTGGGGGAGTGAATGTCCAGCGCTCTCTTCCACCCTAAATATCAGGTGAGACCCTTAATCAAGGCACTGAACCCCCAACTGCTCCCCGGGCACTGCAGAAATGTGGCTACCCACTTGTATGTGTTAGGCTGCCTGATTATGACAAAAATCATAATTGTCGATCATTCCCTTGAAATTGTAATTATCACAATTTACATGGACAATGATGTTTATACCATTGTTCGATGCAACCGCATGCTGTAATTTTATATGAAAATAAACAATCTGAAACCCTCTCGTCATAATGTTATACTAAAACTAAAATTAAAATAAAGGGAAAAACCCTTAAAGGCATGTTGCAGGTTAACCACCACTTTCGATTAATGGGTACATAAATCACTCAAGATATGTATATAATTTTTAAAATGTCTCAAAAATGGTCTTAACTCCTTACTAGTAACCCCCCTTTTTTGGCATGGAGACCGAAATTACATACCCAAAATAAAAAGGTTTCTGCTCATGATTCTTTCTGACTAGATACATAATCAACCTTTGTTCACAAAGCTGACACTTTAAAGTTTACTGTTCAGGAATCAGAATCACTCAGACTGTTATGATAATAGAGATATATAAGCTCAAACATAAAAACAAAAATAAAAATATTAAAAACATATGTTTTAAATGTATTTAAAAAAATGTTGATGTAGGAAATGAGTTTGAAAACACAGTGTAGCTAAGGCCACAAGTCTTCCAAGACTTCATAAAAAATGTCATAATCGAATCTCTAAAACTGTGAATTTTATGAAATATTTTCTAAGGCCATGTCATGTGTGTTTTTAGAGAAGGCTAATCAGATTGATTTATGGCCCTTGTCATCTCTGTAAGATCTCACATGTAAACACTGATGTGTGTTTTATATGTGTGTTTGGCTGTGAAAACTGCCCGTTTCATGATTGTATTGTTCTCACCAAACGAGTCTTTCACACCTCCGCCAGGTATGACACATTATCCGCATTATTCTTTTATCATTATTCTTTTGTTTTTATTCCACCTTTATTAGCCTTGATTGTGGTTTTTCAGGCTTTACAAAGCAACAAAGCAGCGATCTCACTTCAGTCTCTCTTTGCATTTAGCCCTTATTTATCAAAAGTCTTACTATAAAAATACAACAAAACATTTTCTTACGACCTTACGTGAATTATTGAGACAAAAATGCATTATGAAGAAGAAAAGCACCTGCTATTAGTAGCATTGGTGCTAACGTTAGCATCAAGCTACATCTGACAATATATGAAATTATTAGTACACTTTAACTCAAAACTCACTTTAAACCCCGATCGAGTGTTTATAATAACTTCCTTTAGCGATCAGGGGTGGAATTTGGTCGTTTACTGTTGTAAAAATATGTTATTTGTAGCCTTTTTCATCGCTGCACAAGTTAGCATTTCCGATGTACATTTTCGATTTTTTTTATAAAAACGCCCCAGATCTCAAGAAATTCTCATACCAAGCTTTACTATCGTAATCGCGGGTTTATTACTCGGATATTTTGTGTGTACAGAGGTGTTTCAGTGTTGTTTTGGCCAGATAACTACCAGGAAGTGTGCAGGAAGCATGTGACACGATGGGGCGGTGTCCAGATATGAAACTCTAAGATTGACGTTTGAAAGACCCAATCAGAGTCTGAGTCACACACCGCACGAGCTGTGACTACTGCACGCACACACAGATCGCTGGGAGAGGCTGTTTATCATCTGATCGCGTAAATCCGTGGAAAATGAATAGAAATGACGATTCTGTCTGAAGAAATATGAAGTAAACATCAGTAAATATATCCATATATCTCCGCAGATATGCATCTTTGGTCTGTAAATCCTTATTGACGCTGTTCAGTGAGTCTATGTGAACACAAATAAACCGCTCTTGACGTGACTGAATATGAGTGAGTTGTGAATTTCTATTCAAAATGTGGCATAATACGGATTTATTATTTTGCACTCCTGACATAAATCACTAAATATCTGTCACTGCAACAATGTTTTATCAAAATATTGGTCAAATATCGAAGCTTGAGTCTTTAAAATTTCCATTGATGCACAGTTTGTCCAGATGAAGTAAGACAGTGATGTTTAATGTGCTGTGAAAGTGAAACAATAATAAACTGGGGCCGTCAGCGATGTTTGCACGCAAAGGGGTTAAAGACCAGTTTTTTATGTTTTTGGTATTAAAGTTTTTTTTACGCAACTCCGTGATGACGTCACGTTGGGGAGAAGTGGGGGAAACGTAGCCTCAGCCTAGTATGATGCTGCTTTCCAGACAACCCGTAACCTGTGTTTTTCCAACCTTAAGCCCGTGAAAGTGCACTGGAACGGCAGTCAAACCCGTGACTTCCCACCCGTGAACCTAACTAGATCAATGTACTCCGAGTTCCCAGTTCACACAGCACGCGAAACAACAATGACAGCCCTTACGAATAATAATGCCTAAGGACGCAGTGTTTATGCAAGTAGTACACGTTGAAAAAACTATTTGGGTCAATGTAACGTTGCAATAAAATAAATGATCTAGCTACAATTCCTTGCGCTCAGAAAGTTTGGCGTAACTTGCCTGGAACAGTACAAAGTTGTTAGTCGTGGTATGAAATAGTGATTACGAGCTCAAAAACTTGCCTGGAATGCAGCATCAGATATATAGCGACTGACTGGGATGAGGAAGAGGTGGCAAGAGCCAACATTTATGATGGCCAGCAGCTGTGTAATTTTGAACCTGCCAGACGTGAGAGGGCAAATGAGGAATTGCCAAGAACTGATGTCCGTCAAAAAGCGAATTAAATGCATGGTCCGAGGAGAACGAGTGGTGAGTTGCTATAATTTAGCATCGCAGCAATGAGCACTGGAGCTAGTCTACGAGCAGCAGTGCACAACAATGACACATATATTTTTTACCATTGAGTTTTTTTCTTTTTTAAATTTGTCATTGAATAGCACCGAGTGAAAAATCTACATTTTCTTTATATCTAGTGGCAGTGATAATGACGTTTGTTCAGATAAGTACCGGTAACCTTTGTCATAGTGTCGTAGAACTGGTATACTTTGTCTTTGTTTGTCATCTAGAAATAGAAGGCATCATGCTAGCTATATGGGCGTTTCTAAGCGTTTATCTCTTCCTCCGGTGAAAATGTTGTTGCAAACGTTGCCATGTGTCTGTCGCTGTGTTTGGCAGGTGCTTGTGTGGGTGGTGCTGTCCCATGGAAACTGCGCTGAAAAGCTTGTGCTGTAGGAAAGTGAGTGCGTTTCGGTCGCTGTTGGTCGATATCTGTCTGTCTGTCTGTCTGTCTATCTATCTATATATCTAGTCTATCTATCTATATATATCTATGTATTAATCTATAATCTGCGCTATCTGAATACTCTCGTCTACTACTTGTCTCTCTAGTCACTCTCAATGCTCTCAAGGCGGAGTTTCGTAAATTCTCTCCCCAACATGACGTGATGCAATGAATTGTGAGGGAAAGGAGACCGCTGTAAGATAGTACCTACTTTTTCGTATTATATTCCGTTTTGTGATACCCAACAACATAAAATACAATCGATAACAGTTTAAATGTGTATTACCAACAAGCAAATTTCACAAATTCGTTAAAAAATTAACCCTGCAAAATGGCCTTTAAGCTAACATGTAGAAAGAAAAAAAATGCACCTTAAGCATGCAGAATAACATAAGTGGTCTTAGAATGATTTATTGCCACTTTGAACTATTACGTAATTGTGACATCCATAATTGTAATCGTGATTAGAAATATGATTAATTGTACAGCCCTAGTTTGTGTGCACTGGATGGGTTAAATGCAGAGCACACAGTCTGAGTATGGGTTTCCATACCTGGTCACACGTCCTTTCACTTTTACTTTTACTTTCAGTGCAGCTGTCAGAACTGTGCAAACTAAAAGAATGCTTGTATTGTACAGGATTAGGATAAAGATTCAACATAGGCCACCCTCTGTATTTACCTCATCTTGTGAAAAAGCTATGTGTGATGAGCTTTGATTCATCATGTGGCTTTCTCTTTACCAAATATGTTTTTTTAGTGGTTGGTCATCGTATATTATAAAGGCATCATACAGGTACAAAACTAATTTTAGTACTGTAGGTTGGTATATTAACATTATACCAGTTAATGAAATGACCTAATACATGTTTTTACTGTACAGTAAATTTAAGTTAAAAGGATACTCCACCCCAAATTGAAAATTTTATAATTAATCACTTATCCCCATGTCGTTCCAAACCCATAAAAGCTTTGTTCATCTTCGGAACACAATTTTATATATTTTGGACGAAAACATGGAGGCTTGTGACTCTCCCATTGACTGCCAAGTAAATTACACTGTCAAGGTCCAGTAAAGTATGAAAGATACCGTCAGAATAGTCCGTCTGCTATCAGTGGTTCTGCGTATGCTCTTCTGTGTCTTCTGGTATGCAGATGAGGTTATGCATAGTAAAACTAGCCGTTGTAAGCCTCATACATATGGTGATTTCGGGGAAGAGGCGAGATGGAGATGCATGAACGCACAATTTTCCCCTGACCTGTTATACTGTATTATTAAAATAAATTTCAATATTGTGATAATAACATATACGGTGATAAAATATTTAGCAGTTATATATATGTATATATATATTAGTGTTGTCACGATACTGGAATTTCAAACTTCGATACAATACCTTGAAAAATATCGATATTTGATACTATTTTAGACCACAGAGAAAAAAACTGCCACAATATTATTATTTTTTTTTAAAGATACATATAACAGCTCTCTCTCTCTCTCTCTCTCTCTCTCTCTCTCTCTCTCTCTCTCTCTCTCTCTCTCTCTCTAACTTTGCGCGTGTGAGAGAAAGCGTCAGCGAGTAGTGCGCCTTCAGACTAGCTCACGGTAGGTCAAACAATGGTTCACTGCGCGTCCATTGTTCTTTATCAACCAAAGCTGGTCGTGGGGGTGCCACACTCGCCATCTTTCTATTCACTTTTGCGATTTAATCAGCGCGAATGAGACGAGACAGGCACTGCGGTCACATGTGGTGTTTGTCAATGCACCTTTGGAGAGAAGTGAACGTGACAGCTCGGCTAGTATCGGTGTATCGATACTTAGAGAAATTAGTATTGGTACTGTTCAGATATTTTGTTATCGATATTTATCAAAATATCAATATTTTTGACAACACTATATATATATATAGTGTATGCTAGTTTTGCTAGTTTTAAGAATTGCATTTTTAATGAGGCTTTTCCTTTCATTATTGTGTCAAGACAGCTAATGTCATCCTGACATTTTTGCTGTAATGCCCCTCATCTACGTCACTCTAATCTGAAGCCGTAGATGACAGATGGGTGCCACCCCCACACGATAAGGTCTGCATTATCTTGGTGGTCTCTGGAGGAGGCAGGCAAGCCCAGCGCGGTGTGAGCGTGTTATGATAGGCCAACGGCTCTGAACTGTGAGCAGGGAGGCCCCGAGCTGCTGCTGCCACATTATATGCCAACTCAAACAAACCACAACACACTGGCAATGAGAGGGAGAGTGCAGGCAAGCTCCTGGGCCATTTCCCTCCCGTACCGCTCCAAAAATAACCCCTGCTGACAGTGTTTTAATCTCCTCACAACCCCCTCTAGTCTCTCATGGGGTTCGAGGAAAACTGTTGGGCAGAGAGACTTTCACAATTCAAGCCAAGTGCTTGCTTTAGAAAGAACGAGTGAGCCGTGGGTCAAATCTGGGAGCGATTTGCAGATCAGCACAGAGTGATTTGGTGATTAGCACCTGTGCGCTGATCCAAAACCTCAGCAGCCTGTAAGAGCTTTTCTAAGCTCAGTATTGAGTGAGCTTCATGATGCCTAACCTCATCAAACAGTTTACAAGATGCATTCTCAAATGCTTCAGCTCAGTTAGTTCACAGTATAAATAAACCCAAAGACATTCAAAGCCAAAGCGTTGTATAAAAATTCACAAATTTGAAGAATGTGCTGATATAAATTTTCTTGAGACGAGGCAGTCAAACAAATGTCAGTCTCCCAGTGTTATTGCCTCATAAACTTCATGGGATCATATGAATTTTGCCTTATATAATTTCACTGTGAATTTTTGTTGCGATGCACAAAGGTTGAAACAGACATATACACTGCAATACTGGCTCAGCCAAAAGCATGGGTTTGGAAAGAAGTGTTTATTGTTTTAGGATAAATTAATGGATTTAGGTTGATTCATTATTTTTTTATGCTAAGAAAAAATGTTTTTAAGTTTGAAGTTGACATTTTCTTTTTCAATATATACACTTTAAATACATTCAAATGTGCAGAAGCGAAAAACAAACTAAGGTCCACAAATTGAATAAATGTAAAAATAAATGAGCGCATAAAAATAAATATAAATTAGTTTAACTAAAAGTTATTAAAAGTAAAAAAAAAAAGAAAAAAAAGATAATGAATAAAGACATTTTTTTATTTATGTATGCATTTTTAACTTATGTAGGTGTTGTCCTACATATATAAACATTATATTGTACTGTAAAATTGTATATTTTAAATAATTACAAATTTGCTAAATATTAAACCTAATCGTTAGGGTTTTTAAGACTTTAGGCGAGCATAGATGATGGTAAATGTATTAAAACAATATTCTAATATAGAGAGATGCTTTCCAAAGCAATGTGGGACTCCATTGAGGCGTGAAGACAGCAGCTGACCTACTAAAGCTTGTCTTCTTTCATTGTGTCAGGAATTGTCAGGTTATCCAAAGTAGTGCTGCTGTATCACATTTCCTTAGAGCAGAGGATTTTAAAAGTTAAAATGAGCACTGCTCAAAAAAAAGAGTTTTGAAAGTGAGCGACCAGTTATTTCTTGATGTGACAGCGGCAGGCTCTGAAGCCAGTGGACGTACTGAAGCTTGTGAATTTGTTCTTCCGGCCTATTATTCCTGTGCCTGGAACCCTAGAGTGCCAAAAACAGCACAGCAACGAAAGAATACAGCCCGTTTACCTCTGAACTGAGCACTTCGAAACTGCTGTAAGCATGCATAGAATTATAAATGGGGAACTTCAGGTTATTTCGGTGATCTCAGTGGTGTTTGTGTCTCAGAAAAGGGAAGAAATAACCTCCAATAGTTTCAGTGGTGTTGCAGTAGCAATGGTATAAATGTTGCTATTTGTTCAGTAGCGTGAGAATAATATTGTGGCGCAACAACCAGCTGTTTGTTTTAGTAAAGTATTGCTGAAGCAGGATGCTGCACTTAACTTAATAATAATTTATTATAATGTAATCTACATTATTATATTTTGATTTCTAAACTTTCTTGATTCTTTTCTTTTTTAATGCTTTATTTTGTCACGGTTGTGGTACCAGTACAACATGAATGACCAAAGTAGGGCTGTGCGATATGGACAAAAAAAACTTATCACGATTTTTTTATAAATTTTGCGATTTCGATTTTAATCACGATTTTGCCATAGACATGCTTTACAGTCATAAATGCATTCAGTATCAATTTTAAACATATTTCCAAAAGAAAACCAATGAGAGCTTTATCAAATGTCTCTAGAACAGATATAAGTCAAAATAATCACTAAGTAAAGATGTCAAACAAAATGTCTAGACATATGGAAAAAAAAAAAGAAAAAAGAAAATAAAACCGTGTTCAAAACCGTTGCAAGGTCAGCAGCAGACATTGAGGCTCAGGTTTATTCCGATCAGACCTCGTGAGCTGAGAGCGCATTTCTGAATATCCCGATCCGTTCGCTCATTCCGTGGGGTCTCGCTCAACCCAGAATGGCCTGCTGGTTCCAAAATATGCAAGGAGTCATTTAATTGTTTAGTACTAATAAACTGATGTTGACGATGCAGACTCGCCATGAATGCCAGAGAGAAATGCACATTTCATATGGATTACATCATCAGAGAGTAGCCCATTTATTTTGGTTTGAATATTTTCGTTTAAAAGAAGACATTTCAAGCTTTCTGTAATATATAGCCTATATTTCTCAAATCTGAGGCACACGCTGAGTTTAGTTCACATGCAATGCAAGTGATCGTGCAGGCGCCTCATTACATTGTCTGCTAGGCTATAAATTTGCTTCTTATTTATTAAATACGAGCAACTGATTGATAAAACATTGATCAAAATTAAGATACAATTTATACAAAACGAAAATCTTTAAAAAATTGTTTTCTATAAAACAAAACTTAATGAAGTCGTCAAAATAATGTTTTACCAAAAACAGCGACGTTGCTCCCCATGCATTCTTTGCCGCCTTTGGAAATATTTTTGGATGACTCGTAACCTTGGGCACCTGCTCATTTTGGATCAACCTGCGCATCACTGACTCGCACACAGATTTCCTTTGCTCTGTTAACAAAACCAGATGCGCGTGCTCAGATCATAGACTGTATAAGGCTCAGATATATGCTGCCTTACAACGTGTCTCCTCTCAATCATCCTGTGTCCTGTGCACTCATAACTCTCTCTGTGCTCATGCGCAAGATATTAAATATTTACGCACCTTTCTATTTATAACCTTTTCTGTTCTCATCTTTTTACCACGTGCAGTGTGAACGTTCTGATCCATTAACATGGCTCGACAAACAAAAAGGCTACGCATCACAGACAGAGTGTGTGAACCTGGAGTTAGGCATATGCCCAGTCTGCTCTGTTCTCGCGTTCCACTTAGATACACTGCATCATGATTGGTTCAGATAACATACTGCGGGAGGTCAGGGCCGCGGAAAATCGTGCTATAAAGCGATTTAGAAATCACGCACACTCAAATCGCGATTTTATTTAGATTTCGATTAATCGCACAGCCCTAGACCAAAAGTATTAAATCAAATTAGTATGGAGGTTTGTTTCCGTCACTGTATAAAATACTTTTTTCTCAGAATTAGGTTTATATCGCATTTCTGACTTGCAGCTGAGAATTGAGAATTGTACGAAAATAGTTTTTCCTCAGATTTGAACTTTATAACTCGTAAATTGTGAGTTTATATCTTGCAATTCTGAGAAAAGAAGTCAGCAATGCAAAATAAAACTATCAATTGTGAAAAAAAATCTGAATTGCAAGAAAAAGTTTAGAACTGCGCGTTAAATAAGTAAAATTATTAATTCAGTCTATAGCAGCGGTTCTCAATTCCAGTCCTCGCGCCCCCTTTACATTTTGTATGTTTCTCTTATCATTTCAGATGTTTGTTCTATTTGAAGTGTTCTATTTGAAGTGCCCTGCGAAGTGGACATTACAGGATATTCCGCCATGATTCCAGTTTGAAGCGAACGTATATGTTCAATTCAAAGTGCAATGTAGTGTGCGAGACGTGAATTTTAATTGTATTTATTTACAGAAGTATATGATGTCACATGATGTCCATGTGTGAAAACGTTGTGCAGCACAAATCCGTGAATGGATGTTCTGAAGTGAGGTAAACTTCAACAGATTTCCCCTGCTCAGTGAGTAGGGAGCTAAGAACACTAGTGCGTTCCATTTGACCGTAAGTGGACTGCGAAGTGGACTTCACAGGGTATTCCGCCATTTTAAAGCTGCAGTAGGGAACTTTTGTAAAATAATATTTTTTACATATTTGTTAAACCTGTCATTATGTCCTGACAGTAGAATATGAGACAGATAATCTCCTCTGGCTCCTCCCAGTGGTCCTATTGACATTTGCAGAAAGTCATGCGCTCCCGGTAAAAAACAACCAATCAGAGCTGCGGTCCGTAACTTTGTTTGTGTTCAAAATGTAGAAAAATTAACATAATAAGCGAGTACACCATGAATCCATTTTCCAAACCGTGTTTTTAGCTTGTCCTGAATCACTAGGGTACACCTATAATAAGTGTTTATATTCTGACTATTTTAGATTGCTTCGGGGGTACCGCGGTGGAGTAACCCAGTACCTTTGTGATTCTTCATAGACATAAACAGAGAGAAGTAGTTCCGGCTACGATGTTCTTCCGCAAGACGCAAGCAGTTAAGTTTATTAACCGCTAGAGCGTCAAAAGTTCCCTACGGCAGCTTTAAGTGAGATTCCATTCCGAATGGAGTGAACATGTTCAGTTCGAAGGGCACTACATATAGGCCTGTAACGATAACAAAATTTGCTCGACGATAAATTGTCCAATTAATTATCGCAATAAATGATAATATTGTCGTTCTAAGACCAGTTTCAACTAATATAATGTTAAATGGCATTATAACGCAGGTACACCTTTTCAAAGATCAATAAACTTTTATTTTATGGCAGTTTCAGAGCAATAAATATAAACATGTTAACTTTGCGTGGCTTAAAATTAATTAATTTTGTATGTTATATTATGTGCATATGCCAGTTAGAAATGCTCATATTGACTGTTTAACTGTTAACCCGAAAGTAAACATTTTGACTGATGAAGGAGCTCGATGAACGGCCCGTTAACATATCACGTCTTTTTTTGTGCTCAAGTTCGTTATTTCAAATGTGGCACGTGCTCATAATGGAAGAAACACAGGTGGAAATTTTTTGGTGGAAATCCATTACTGAAATTTCCTTGTTGTAACGGAGATCGCAGCGGATGGATGCTTAGCAACGACAGATGCCTCAAGAGGGCAACTGCCTGAGCGCTTTGGAAAGAAGGAGAAAAATGACGTGTGTGTGTGAATTAACTTTAGCTAAGCAAGCCAAATAAAGCGAGTGAAAAATAGTAGGCCCATTTCGACAGAAATGGCAACGAAGTTATTCACAAAATATGTTACGTGGTATTAAAATAAAGTACAATAGATATGCAAGTACAATGCTGTATCACTTGCGACGCAAATATCCACAAGGAAATGAAAGGTGCTCCTCAAAGCTGGCCACTCTAGCGAGATGTTATCTCTTTATTCCCGTGACATCTGTGCCATCGGAGAGGGTGTTTTCTCCATGGGCTGTCCATAGGCTGTGCTCTGGACTAACCCCACATCACATCATGAAATGCTACATTATTTATATTAAAATAGAAAAAATTATTGCGGCCAAAAATATTATCGAGCTCAATTTTTTTATTGTGCGATTAATTGATTTATCGACTATTGTGACATGTACATACGGGATAGGGAATAAGGAGAACATCTATCTGCGCGACCCCATCATCGCCATTCTTTGATGACATTCCAGGGTGCTCCAAATTCGCTATTATTGTCAGTGAAGTCCACCATCCTGTGCTTAGGGAGTAGGGATTAGTGAACACTGCGTAGGGACCCTGTCAATCAGAATGCACCTACTGTGTAGGGATCATGTCAATGGGCACCGTTCATGCACGGATCTCACTTCTAACGAGCTGATTATCTGAATAAGGTGTGTTAACAAAGAGAGACATACAAAATGTGCAGAGCAAAAGGTCGAAAGGACTGGAATTGAGAACCGCTATTTCATAGTCTAACATAACCCAGACTACATAGTCTATAGTTCAAATATACTTTATAATTAAACTCTCAGAGTAACCCAAACTCTCACTAAGATGATAGGAAATAAAGTACAAAGAAACAAAGGAAACAATATGATATCAGCCAGAATATTGATATTATTGGTATTGGTAATATTGAAGCACTCCTTAAATAAAAAATAAACTAAATACATAAATTCCATCTGCTGGCATATGGCTTATAAATAAATATGACACTAAAACTGCCAGTAGCTGGCGGCAAGTCCCTTAATGAGTGATTAATGACTGATTTAATGACTCATTCATTCAAATGATTTGTTCAAAATGGTTAATTCATTTAGAAAGGAACTTTATAAATGGATAATTGAATCATTGATTTGTACGAAAACATACATTCCGGAACAAAAGACTGCTGTGTTTTGCTCTGAGACATTATTTGAAACATATTTTTTAGAAACATTTTCAGTGGCAGATTTTTCTCAAATTTGGGCGATTTTCAGTTTTAGTCCTATACATAGATACATATTTCATTAAAACTAGATTTTAATTTTATCATTTTAAAACTGCTGCTTTGCAGTTACCAAGGTGTTGTTAGCATTTTTTACTGGCTTAAGTCAGAATACTGAAGGCCTTTATTACAATATAAGACTAATTCTATGATTTTCTAGAAAGTTTATGAATGCTTGGAAAAAGTGTTAGCCTACAAGTTACTTGCAACTTCCTATTTTTGAAATGTCTGAACTGAAGCTGTACAGCTTGGCAACTGTTTCAAAGAAGCTTCCTCAGGACTGAATTTCAGGCCTTCACTCAAAGCATTTCAGTGCATTCTTCTCAAATGGACAGATGTTTTGGTTTCATGCAACCCTTCAAGTGGGTTGTGGGTTTTCCTTTGGGGAGTCTGTTAGGAACGGGTACCCTCCCCCAGGCCTTCTGCCTCTTCCAGATAACAGTGATCACCCGCCGCCTGTTTACTAACTAGAAATCAACCCCATTCAGCACGTCCCTTGGGCGGCACCAAGACTGGCAGGTGTTTTCATGTTCTTCTGATCGAGGAAAAATCAGCTTATGCTGTCACACATATGTGCTGGCAAACATTATTAAACACTTGCTGCAAGTGTCGGAACAGCACAAAAGCAAACAAACACAAGTAAGAGGAAAAAGCACATGCATGTAGGGTTAAAGTTATCCGTCACGGCTAGCCGTAATAATGGGATTTCCCTGCTGACCTAGAATCCTCTTCCTAGCAGAGATCCCAATGCCTCTGCAGCATGCATTCATCTCGGGTGTGCTGTTGGTTTTTGCCCTCCCTTTCTCCCGCAAACATCACACACAGCACATGTTCAGTATGTTGGCACAGTGAGTTCATGAATCATTTTAATTTCTGCTTGGGGATCAAAGTGCATATTGATCCAGATTTCTTTGAATTTTGTACCATTATCTCTTTAGAGGCTAATTTGCGGCTGTATTACTTAAAAGAGACAAGCCAGACAATTACTTGCGTTAAATGTTTGTCAACATGAAATGAAAATGACCCTATTTTCTTAAAATTTCTTAGTTAAATGTTATTTCCCATATTAAATAATTTACATTGTTATAACGCATTTTACTAAAGCAAATTATTAATATATTATCTGGAAAATAATAAACATATAAAGCCTATTGTATCATAAATGTGTCCATATCAAATTTCTAAGGCCTCTTAATTATCAACATCATGCAAAACCTACACAATCAGCTTCTTGGTAGTTTTAATTAGTAATTTTTTGGCATGTAAAAGGCCTTTAAGTATTATATTAAAATGTTTCACTTTCAGGTCTATGCTGTTATAAAGATCTCAGTTATTTAAATTACAAGCTCTAACATTTTCATCCTTGTACGTTTGGCCATATTTGGCAACTGTACCAAATACTTTTGCCTATATGTGGGTCTCTGAATAAAAGTGTTTATTTCTTTTTTTTCTCTTCTCATCGAGTATGAGTTCTGTATTCTCATATATTGTATCCATAAACCATAAAAGCTTGGAGTATCAAACACATGCATACTTATTTTTAATGTTTTATCTAAAGGTTCAATAAAGTTCTGTTATATAGTGGTTTTCACAATAAGCTGTGGCCTTCAAACTCCAGTGAAATTAAATGGTAATCCTGTCATATTCATTAAATGTGTTAAAAACTAGAACTAATTATAGTTTCAATAGTGACTTTATTTAGCGACATTTTTATATCATGGACAAATTTATACTGGTATTATCGTGGACGGTATCATATGGCACACCCCTAATTGCAACTTTTTCCCATAATTCTGACTTTTTTCTCGCAATTACAAATTTACTTAATGAAGTTAATTACCAGATAGAAACTTGCATTTTTTTTTCTCTCAAAATTGTTGTAGTTGTGAATTATGTAGTCAGAATTGTGAGATTTAAAAAAATGCTCACAAAAAACAGTTTTTACTCACAATTGTTGAAAAACCTCTTTATATTTTCTTATTTATATCCCGGAATTCTGACCTTTCTGAAAAAGTCACAATTGTGAGTTGCAGTTCCCCCTTTTTTATTTCAGTGGTGTGAACTGGCTTACATAAGGAAGGGTTTGATGTTAAAAATAAAAAAAAACAGCCTGAAACTGAGGTTAGTGGGACCTTTTTAGGTCCAGTCACATCAAAAGATTTATGGTGCAATCTTAAAGAATGACTCACTGCTGAAGTGATACTTCAGAAGTTTTATTTTCTAAGTTCTATTTATTAAAATATTTCACTGAAGTATGTGCTCCTATGCTTTCAAAAAGGTTTGGACAAATCTCTGAATATTCACACTCTATACAACCGCTTCTGTTTGCGAAGTTTACTTGGACATATCCACAATGCGTTCATTGTTGACATTAGGGGTGTCCATGGTTAACCGATTAACCGATTAACCGTTAAAAATTGCGTAACCGAGTGAAACATTTTGCTCGGTTAAGTGACGTCAATGGCGTGCATTGAATTTAGTTGTAATACATTTTTGCACCGCCAGAGACCGCCAGAGCGCTCCCAGACATTTGTAATGTCCACAAGAAGAAGTCATTTTTCTAATATGAAGCGGGCAAAAAAAAGTACAGCGTTGGAGCACTTTAAAATTGACAGTGACGGGGCAAAATGCAAGTATCGCAATACAGTGCTTAGATATACTTCAAGTACAACCTCGTTGTTGTAATATCAACAGCCAACACCCGGGCATCATTAGGCCGGCGACACACTGGATGCGTGGCGATGAGCGAAAGCATCTCAGCTGCGTGGCGTGTCTGTTTTTTATTCGGCTCCCATGTTAACAGGTTAGAGATTGCCGACTGCCTGCGTGAGTCGCGTGGCTCATGCGCGGCTCGACGCGTGCATGCTAGAAATAGAACCGACGCCTTGTTGGAAGCGTTTCCAGGCAAAATATAATAGGAAAATATGTTTGTCATTTTGTACAGAAATACATATTAATTCATGACATTTTGATATTTGAAAGTCTATAGGTTGACATAAATTCAGATATAAATGTAATTAAAAAAATTTTTTTTATCGATTTTCAAATATTGTACCTGTCAAACATAGTCATAAGCCCTATTCGGACGGGACTAGTTTTACAGGGGGTCGTTAGAGAAATCTGCGTTTCACAGACTTACTTAGTGATTTTAATCCCGTCCGAATCTGCCACGTCTGTGTTTTCTCACACAACCTCTGTGATAATTCCAGAGCAAATTACCTACCGTTTTTCAGCAAACTCAGTGATCCTCTGAGAAAGCTAATCCCGTCCGAATGCGAATGTCTGTGATTGCCGGTGATATTTTATTTCACAACGCGGTTCCTTGTGTGTTTTGGCCAACGTGAATTACCGTAGATGCTCTTACCGCGCGGATGTTTGATATATTTGCTTAGCGGCAAATAAATAATAATAATAAAAAATACAAATAATAAAATCAAAAGCAAGATCGCGTAAACAGTTAATACCGGCTATTGTAATATCAGCATCAGGTAAGATTACTCACGTTCATTTATGTACTCAGTTACATAAAAAAAAAAAAGGAAAACAAGTTAAACTAAAAAGAACCATACATTAACAAGGTTTGCTATACTAGCCATTTAGTATTTATTGTGTAATAATACTAATGGCAATCATTTTGAATGAATGCAATGCACGCATACACAGCGCGTGATCTCTGTGACGCCCAGATGCACAAATCAGACCCTCCCACCTCTGTAATAAACACGGAGATACTAGTCCCGTCCGAATTGGTACATGAAAATCACAGACGTCAGGTGGTAAGAATCGAAACTCAAACGTAGTTTAGAAAACTAGTCCCGTCCGATTAGTGCTATAGCCTTAGCGAGGCGGCCGCGGAGCCTGCTTGTTACCTTCGCCTAAACACGGAAAGTTACATAACTATTACTAGAGCCTGTTCCTTTATAAGATAGCCAAAGGTCGGTGTATATTTGCTTTATACATTTTAGGCTTATTCTCAAATTCAGATTGTGTTAGTGGGCGAGATTATTAGGCAGTTTTAATAGGACAATTTGACCAGAGAGATTAAATTTTGTCGGACATTTCTTTTTTTTTTTTCGGCCAATGTCCGGAAATTACCGGACAACGGAAACCCTGGCGCACACTATGGTTAACCGAGTATTAACCGCTAAGGGCCTCGGTTAACGGTTAATGAAAAACTTGAAAACGTGCAGCCCTAGTTGACATGTAAAGCTATCTACTGACTGAAAGTACTGCATGCACATTTATGTTATGCTTTTTTCCCAAGACCTGTCGCATTCATAATGAGAGCTGATGGAAAGAGGTCATAGAGTCACCTCCATAACCTGTCAACCGGAATAACGGATACGGTTCTTTCGGGTCAAGTGTCATACAGCTAGAGCTGTGAGCCAGGTGCAGGAATGCTAATTACACCCAATCATTTTGTTGGATTAATTGACTTGTTTGTAATTGTCCACAATGATTCTTTTATAATCCAGCTGGGCCAGATGTACTGTCCTTTACTATAATGAGGTTACAGCAAAATTAGTTTGCAACATATGATGAGATTATATGCCTGCAGTAGCATAATCTATATCATGTGTCAAAGATTATGGTACATTGCTTCTTTTAGCACTTTTAAACTCATGGGAAAACCAGCAGCTTGAATTGGAGTGTTGTTCTACAGTCTTATCCATCTACATTACTGATTATTTATGACACTGTTTAATTCATTTAATATATGAAACCTACTTTTGATAGTCAGCCTTATAGGAAAACATCAGAGAACAGACTATTTTTCCAGTCTTGTCAACCTGAATTTTCTGTTGATGGTGAATCTGTTACAATGCAACTGTGTCCTATTTTCCTAAAGAGATACACATGCATCACAAAAGCATAAGTTAATTTCATGCCCTCATTCTTAAGACTGTTTCAATGTTCTGTGATATTATATTTCCACAAGATAACTTGAAATTCCCCATAAACACAATAATCTAGTGACTCAATTGGTATCATGTGACAAAAATGCTATTTTACTGCTGTGTATGTGAATAGCACTTTAACAGCACTGTAGCAGTATTACCAACTATAGCTTTGCACTACACCTGACCCTATAATTAAGCTTTCATGTGTAACTTATCCAGCAGTTTGTACATTGGACATTATTGATACCTAAAATCATGAAGTTTGTTGAGGAAAAAGTGTAATATAAGTACATATTATGGGTGTGCGATATTTATTATAGCCTATATATATTGCTGTTTTAACGATATCCAAGCTGATGTTATCCAATATGTCACTGACTTTGCAAAAAACAAAAACACATCTTGGGAATCTTGACATTGTTTTTTATTGTTAGTTAAGTATTAACACACAAGCAAGAGTGCTGTTTTCCTAAATATTAATGCATGGATGTGATTACATTGTAATTTTATACAACAGTTCAAAATAATAAGTGAATATTTAGAGTTACAAACTCAATTCCAAAAAAGTTGGGACACTGAACAAATAGTGAGTAAAAAAGGATTGGAATAATTTACAAATCTGATAAACTTACATTTTATTCACTATAGAATATAGATAACATCAAATGTTGAAAGTGAGACATTTTGAAATGTTACGCCTAATATTGGCTCATTTTGGATTTCATGAGAGCTACACATTCCAAAAAAGTTGGGACAGGTAGCAATGAGAGGCTGGAAAAGTTCAATGTACATATAAGGAACAGCGGAGGACCAATTTGCAACTTATTAGGTAATTTGGCAACATGATTGGGTATTAAAAGAGCCTCTCAGAGTGGCAGTGTCTTTCAGAAGTCAAGGTGGGCAGAGGATCACCAATTCCCCCAATGCTGCAGCGAAAAATACTGCAAAGAGTTTGAAGTTATCATCATCTACAGTGCATAATATCATCCAAAGATTCAGAGAATCTGGAGCAATCTCTGTGCGTAAGGGTCAAGGCCAGAAAACCATACAGGATGCCCTTGATCTTTGGGCCCTTAGACAGCACTGCATCACATACAGGAATGATACTGTAATGGAAATCACAACAAGGGCTCAGGAATACTTCCAGGAAACATTGTCGGTGAACACAATCCACTGTGCCATTCGCCGTTGCCGGCTAAAACTCTATACTGTAGGTAAAAAAAGAAGCCATATCTAAACATGATCGAGAAGCACAGGTGTTTTCTCTGAGCCAAGGCTCATTTAAAATGGACTGTGGCAAAGTGGAAAACTGTTCTGTGGTCAGACAAATCAAAATTTGAAGTTCTTTTTGGAAAATGTCATGTCATCCGGACTAAAGAGGACAAGGACAACCCAAGTTATCAGCGCTCAGTTCAGAAGCCTGCATCTCTGATGGTACTACAAAAATACAATAATTTGAGTAAGAAAAATAAGAATAATAATAAAAAATAAAAAAAAAATTAACTTTGTTTGCCAATTACAGAACTTCCTAAGATTGCTAAAAATGCATCTTTTACAATGAATTACGATGCAAATAAGTGCTGATGTGCTGATGACCACTTATACAGATGGTAATAACACAAATGTGCCAAAGTAAATAATTCACTCTCTCTATTCATAAAGACGCGTTCACTTTGATAGCCGTGATCATACAGTAATAGCGAGCTGATTTGGGCTGATTTGCACTCAAACAGATGGTAATCATGCAGATACATTCACATTCAACATAAAACACACTCTCACATATATAAAAACTGTTTAAAAATAATATGCGATCGCCTCCATCAGCTGACAGCTGCGTCAGAGCGCGTCACATGCTCCCAGGAGGGAACGCCAAATTCAAATAAACTATCTTCCGCCTATTTTTCATTCATTCTTTTTTCCGGTGGATCGCTTCATTCTGTTTGTGACACTGTACGCTGCAAAACCATGTCATGTTTTTACTACCAAGACGCAGTTTCCGACCGTGAGTTATTCCATAACGGATGCAAACAATTCTGTCGCTGAAGAAATGAAATGTAAACAAAGGAATTATGATCCATATTACAACGTTATTGCTTCGTTGGACTAAACTTGCTTCATGAGATGTCGTTCAGTGGACCCTTGCCTTCCTAACTTAACCGGAATTTACAGCTGTGGATGTTAATGACTCGTTATTATGATGGATCTGGTATGTACAGAGTTTTCATTGCTTATTTTTTTAATGTGTACTGTTTACACAAATGTAGCAAATACAGTCTTTATAAGCTTTCCATTGAAAAACAGCGATCTGTCGTCGATGCTTGAGGCTTAGATCTTTATAATGATACATAGTTTGTCAAGATTAAATTTGTCCTGTTTCATTTAATCTATTCATAATCACTGACACGTGCGAGGGTGAGAGGCTTTGAAGACACGGGCGTTCTGGTGCAGGTTAAACTCTAGTTAACTACATTACTTAACATTTACTATTAATAAACTGCACTTCTACAGCTTTGTAAGTGTTCATTTCAATATTTAGGCTACTAATTGTCTATATTATTGAAATCAAAAGTTGTATTTGATAACTGTGAAGTAACATGAACAAACAATGAACAGCTGTATTTTTATTAACCAAGATACCAAAATACAGCATATTAAAAACAATCATTAACGGATTTGTCAGGTTTCCGATATGTGTCCCCCCCAATGTAAAAGCCATTCCTACGGCCCTGGTGAGGCATAGATAAGTGGATTTGTGCCGATAACTGATTGTTCCAGCAATCAACTATAGGTGTCGATTAATCGGCAAAACAGATTCAACATCGGTCGACCTCTAGAGTAGACCGTAGATATGTACAGTATATATATCTATGGTGTAGACAGCATCTCTGATTATAATGAGTTCCATTTTATTTTGCCGCGCCACTCGCGTCTAGTGTTGACATTGTGTATCATTGGTTTTGCTTTGTTTTACAGAACTAATCGTTGCATTGGTTGCGCACGTATATGTGCGGCAGTGCTTTCATAATAGGGCAAGGTTCTTTTGGGGTAGGGGGATGTTTGTTTTGATAATTTCAAATGTCAACATTGGCTACCAGAAATCACTTACCGCCACCTACTGGCAGTTTTAGTGTCATATTTATTTATATATGACAAGTCTTAACCAGCTAAAGTGTTTTCAATTAAAAACACATAAAAAATACAATAAAGTGCAAACTGAATGTAATGTTTTTGGACACTTGATTCCTCAACAAAAGATAAATAGTTAATTTTAAATTATTTTAAGGGTACCTAAGTGTGTTTTGAAAGTGTCTTTTAAGTACACTTGCAATAAGTGGCCTTAAATGTAATTAATATTATATTATCTGCAAGTACACTTATTTAAAAATATAATTTTTAGATTACAAGAACACTTCATTCACTGTATACAATTAAGCACATTTCTTTTTCACAGGGGTTAAACTAAAAGTTTTATATAAAGTTGCTTTGGGTAAACCATGCATGCATGAATATTTTATTCTGTTGCTCATGCAGTGTTGAGCCCTTTCCTGTTGCAGACAATCATTTAGTTACATTGTTGCAGCAGCGTTTAAAAAAATGGCTGAAATCAATAGAGCCGGAAACTATGGGGGTCGTATTGCGCTTCCGTATAGAACTCAGGAGTGATTTCATTTTCTTTTTTTTTAGTATGACCTCCAAACCTCTTTTTCCTCTCGGGTTGCTGTGTCAGCATCTGCTAAACCTAAAGCCAGAATCTCCTAATGTAGGATTCCTTCTGAGGGGGGAACAAGGAAGAAAGAAAACTTTCTGACTTTGTTAGGAACCTCTTTGTCACAGTTGCTAGGAGACGGGAGCTATGTGGCCGAACACTGCATTGAGAGCAGGATAGAGAGGGTAGAAAATAGATATGGGACAGGCCAAAGAATGGGAAAGATAGGGGAAGGCTTGAAAGATGAAAAGCCATTGAAACCAAACTCCTTATTTATTTGTTTTTGTGTCTTCACACTAAGAAATGTCCTTTTAATGGCTCTTAAATGGCTTTGCTGCCAGATACTGGACATTAATTCATCCTTCTCTCTGCCGTCTTGGAATTAGGCTTCGGATAGGCCTTAGAAATGACTGGAAACCCAAATAAGATATACTTTTTTTCAATTTTTTTAATGTTTGCCAACCCGTGGGACAAAGTTTAATATTTATATTATTAGAATTAATTTTGACGGTTAAATTTTTATATTTATGTGTGTGTATATAAACAAATTTGTGTGTGTGTGTATATAAACAAATTTTAAAGACATACAAATATAAACATATATATTACCTAGAAATATAAGTACTTAAGTAAGCCCCGGAGTCCTCTATAGTCCAGTTATTTGTTTAATGTTTAATGTCCCCAAAAATTAAAAATTAAATTTGTAAACATATTTTCACTCTTTAATAAACACTCTTTTTTATGTTATTGGTTGCACAGATCGACCCACCCCAAATGCATTTTTTGGGAAATCACCTTACTTTTTTTTTTTTTTATAGATTTCTTTGCATGTTAGGCTAAGATAAACAAATAATAAACATCACACACTTAATCGTTAAGGCAGGTCTTTGTGTGAAACTGCATGACAGTCATGGCAATGCTTAATGACATACTAAAGCATCCAGTGCCACTCACCAATACGTTTTGCTTTTTTTTTTTTTTTTTTTCTGCTCGCTGTGTTTCATGCTGACACTTGCTGGTTGAATGAAAAGCAGCTTTAGCTGAGACAAAGGGTGTGTATCCAGCACATGTTGGACTGCTCTCTTTTGTACAGTACATCACAAACAGATCCATGTCCCGAGTTCCCTCCTGTTTACCTTTCCAGCACAATCAAAACATGTGAGGTTGTCTGTGTGTGTACTTATCACACTTTGAATATACAAAACACGATGACAACAGTTGCAAAATGTGGCCTTAAAACTTCACACATTTTCCTTATCCTATTAGGATTTTTCCATATTGTGTCGTTTACTGTACCTTTAAGAATGTATGTAAATGGTCTTTGTTATACTTATTTGAATGTACCATATAGTGCAGTTCATCAGGGAGGGCTGAATAGCTCTTGATTTATTAATGTGCATGGCTGTGATGTCATAAAATGAAGACTTTTGCAACTAAGTTTCAATAAACGGTCATTTTGGACCGAGGATTAAGTTTGGAGTTGGGAACATTACATAGAAGATGAAGTTCTTTTAGAAGAGCAAGAAAATCCTGTTTTTCTTGATATGTTAACATTAATTTTGATCTTTGTTCCTTTTTTTCTCCCCGTTTTTCACTCGGTGAGACTGTTTACACAAGTGTAAGTAATTAACAGATATTGTTTAGAGAGGGTTGAGGTTAAAGTCTCTTTTATTGTGCACACTGTGATATCTGATGTTTCTTCTTTCTGTTTCTGTGCTGGTTTACTCTATTTGCCTTCAGGAAGCAGCTGCTGTACATCAGCATCATTTTTAACTGAAGAACTGCTTGCATGCAAACTGAAGTTCAGTCGTATTGACTCAATACATGTGATGAAACTTTAGTGTGGAATCAGGAAGCGTTACTTGTCTAATAGTATTGAAGTGGCATTTAACACAATCTGTGCAATTCTGTATATTTTACTTTTACTTTTTTGTCACATTTTAATATCCAGAGACACCTAAGTAAGCCATTCATTTGTTGATTTCACAAAGTGTAAACTTTGCGGTGCTTTGTTAGTTTGAGCATCCCAAACTGCCTGATGCAGTAATATTATCTCAATTAGTGTCATGAGCAGGAAATAAAAGAGTGTTCAAGAAATACTGGTTCAATTTTTAATTTAGGACTGACGCCTACAGGAAAAGATTTTTTTTTGTCCATGTTAAACAATTAAATAAAATAGTGAAATAGATTTTAAATAAACATTATACTGAACTTTATATATATATAAGTATGTATATATATTCATTATATTATATTAAGATATTAATTTTACATGAGTCAAAGTGTTTAAAATGTGTTAAAATATATATATTCATAATAAAAATATACCCTTTAAGTACTTTAAAGTGGCCTTTTATTCATTTTGAATTATTTGCAAGTGCATTTTTTTAAACTGCTTTTAACAGTTGAAGAACAAGACAAGTTTGCATTCAATACAATTAAGCACACAGTCTGTATGTAGTTCAACATACAATGCTTTATTCTGCTTTAACAAAATAGCTTGTGTAATGCAAGTTACTTAATATCAATTTTTGTTTATTAAATTATTGTATAAAACCAGTATCATACTTGTGTTTTTCCAGACAGCAATACCTTTGATTAGCAATTTAAATGTTGTTTTAGAAAATATATGTATTACCTCAACAGCAAATGTCATGTCAATCACATGTGCAGACAGTATATTTACAGTACATCGGTCCACAGAAAGTAAATAAAGAGGGCAAAAGTATGACACAGAACCAACATGACCAAAGACAATCCAGGGGCAGTGTTTGCTACAGGGCTACTGGCTCATGCTTTGCTAATTGTATCCTTATGTATAATTCTGACTTGATGTTTGAAATTTTTGATCATATGCATATGCTAATGGCTCAGATTAATGCCATCTAAACAACAATAATCTCCACAAAGTGCTCTGTCCTGATTACACTGTTATTTGAATGCCATGGATTATTAATGCTGCAGCCCATTCAGTGTTTGGTGGATGTGGCTATTATGCAAATTTATGCATGCAGAAAAAAATGGCATATTTGACTAATTTTGGCTTTTCTGTGCAAATGACATTGGAAAAACGTTTCTTGCACAATATTATGTTCTGACACTTTAACATGCATAGGTCCTTCATTTTGAAGGTATGGCTTTTATGTATGGCTTTTCTGATATAGTAAACTTGCTCTGTAGCTCACCTGATTCAGCATTGCACATCCAATGGGGAACTCTCTGGAACAGTCCTGTTAAACACAAGTTGCGATAATGTGTTATCCGTTTAGCACCTCTCACTAGACATTTAATTTCCGAACATTTTACTTTGAAAGTTTCATGAAGTAAGAAACAATGCAATATCATTTTGCACTTTACGACTTCTAATGAGCCAAACACCTCACTGTTTGTGCTTCAACATTTCTAGTGTAACTTCATTTCAGTGATGTCAAATGTTTATTGGTGTGACATCCTTGACCCAGATTGTGTTGGTTTGAGTCAGCTAGTGGAACAGTGCCTTTAGTCATTAAGTTGCATTGAATCATGTAGTAGTTGCTGACATTGCAGGGATAAGTATCCGGTTATAACTCACTTCCTACCCTATTTTTCATTTCCTTTTCCTGTGGCATATCACTATCCTCCACTCTGAAGGACTTGTGTATCTGTGTTCGGAAATCCACTTTCATGGTCCATCGTTGCTCCATCAAATCTGCTTCCTGTGTGCATGCTATGACAGCAGACAAAACACTATTTCACTGGCATTTTCATGCTTCGAGAGCTGCAAACGAAACAAAATGTATTCCAGCAGCCATTTCTGGAAGGTTAAACAAGTCATTTCATTCTCATTGAGTTGCTAACACTGCTGTAACTGTTCTTCACCTGCAAGCACCATCAGCGCAGCCACCGCACAAATCCTGGCCGGTTGCAGCTTTCGTCTTGCTGACTAAACTAAATGAGCAGAAATTGTAGTGCTCTGAAACCGACCCAAGCGTCAGTTCCACAGAGGTCAATTAGAGGATGTAGAGTGAAACTGCAGGGTTTCGTTCTGTGAGCGACTGCTCGTCTGTCTCCTTCATGTTGGTGTACTGTGTAATCAACAAAGTTGTTGATCTTAAAAATGCATAATTGGCCTTGTTTTACTAAAAATGTAAAAAGTTTAAAAGCTAAAACCATATAATCTTTGTTAAAGTACACACTGCTTTACTGTGGAAGCCAGTTTTTGTCACTGAATAAGAAGTTAATTGTAACTTTTCATCTCCCAATTCTGACTTCTTTCTTGCAATTCTGACTTTTTTTCTCAGTATTGAGTGATATACACCTGCATTTGACAGTTATAAAGTCAGAACTACATTATATAAATTTGCAATTGTGAATTACATAGTCTGAATTTTGAGATATATGCTTACAATTCTGAGAAATAGTCATAATTATGAGAAATTGTGTTAGTTTTTTTGAGCCTTTTCTTTGAACAGTTTTAATGCTCAGTTACTGTGCGCTCTTGAAGAGGGTTTTATCGTTCTGACTGTAGTAACCGAAGACGACACACAGTTTGATTGCTGAATGGAGGATGACAGACAGCCACAGCGGAAAGAAGAGTTTAACGTTTTGGTGCTTTATAATGTTTTTGTGGGACTCAACAATAACACAGAATAGTATACGCACAATATCGGATTTGGATCGGTCTCGTCTTACCAATACCCGATCCGCAGAAAATGTCCGTATCGGAGCCGATACCGATCCTGAGTATTAGATCGATGCATCCCTAGAAACATACACTATGTATACCAATGTACAAATGTAAGTGATTTCTTGATGGTATTTATCAGAGTATCTGTCAAATTACATAGTTACCGAACAATTATTGATGGAAAATTAAACAAAGGAAATGCATTGGTTCATGCCAGTCTCTCTTCATCCTGTGTAGTCTGTTTTGTAGATTTTGCAATAGAAATTGCCTCTGCGCCCTGCCTTAACAGTGTGATCTATTGCAATGACATCATTACCAGTATGACTTAATGTTTATTTCTCCGTAGTTTATGTGAATTCCCATTCGCATGTGCAACATGTTTGGTCTTTGATGACCCTGTTATGGTCCATATGTCAAAAAGTGTTCGTTTTGTTATGAATAAATGAACTTGAATGCATATCTGCATCCTCTTCTAATTACTTCTTCATTGATTTTTACCTACTAGAGTTCCAAGCAAAATGTCTCACAGGACATTATAATGTGTGTGTCTAGCAGTGATGTGGTGCTGTTTTGCTGAGTAGACTTTGGCTTCTGACTAGCTCTCGCTGTGTGGCCCAGGGCAGCTCCCTGCTGGTAAAGTGCTGTGTGTAATGGAAGCTCTGCAGTTTGGACCATCTGGAGAGATGTCTTCCAGGTCTTCACTGCTTTCCATCACAAAGGCTTTTATCATCTGTTCTGCTCTATATTAAGAACTTTTCTGAATTAATATATTTAAAAAAATTGTCATCATTTACCAAATTGCTGTGCACAGCAAAATAATGAAAGTAAAAAAGTTCCTAATTGTCAAAAAAAAAAAAAAGAAATATCATAGAGCAGCCGATGTGACATTATTCACTGATAATTTGCACTGAAAAATCAAAATCAAATATGGTCCTTTTGCGTGTGCCACATAACTTGTAAAAATAACAATAAATAAATAAAAGAATGCACACTTGTAGTGTATCTCAAAGCCTAAACGTACATAAAAAATGGTACTTGCATATGTTTGTTAAAATTAGCATTAGCAAGACAAAATTAGCAAGTGACAATTTTAAAAGTACATTTTACAGTAAACATTTGTCATGCTATAAAAAATACTTATTTGCATAGTTATTCATTGTAAGGTGTTAGTTAATACATTTAGTTAATATATTTTAAATGTACTACTATCTTAATCATAGTGCTGGGCGGTTTGACCAAAAATGTATATCACGTTTTTTTTTTTCAAAATTATACTTTTTTTTTTTCATGCATAATCAGGTGTACAATGCATTTTCTGCTGATCGATATTCCAAGACGTGCTTGCGGTGGTGGAGCAAATTGCTCGTGTTGCCGCCTTTAGCGATAAATTTAGCCCGACAGCACTTGCATAAAATGGATGTTTGGTCGACGTCAGATTTTTGGAAACCAAAAACCTCCAAACAACAGACCACGCTCCTCTACCAAACTGCGAAATAAACTATGTGCAAGCAGTGTCGTGGTCACTTAATTCATGGAATTACCAGAAAGGTGATTAAAGCTGACTAAAACTTTTGCATGCATGTACTATATTTGATATATATTATATACACGTCTATGAAATCAGCCCAGCACTGTCTCACTCATCTAACACATCCTTTTTAACTTGCCAGTTCGTGTTTATTTGGGAATTTCTGTCAGTGAATGCCGCCTGCAAAATACTAAAATAAATATCAAAGAAATAATGCAGTTAAACAAGAAAGTAGCCTAAATAAAAAACACTAAATTAATTTGCTGAATGCATAAACTGTATTTTCCTGCGCTCAAATCTGCCAATCTAAAGGAAACACTGTGTTTGAGTTAATTTGTTAATAACCATAGACTTAGATTTAGCAACTATTACAGTTATTACACTTGTATACAAAACTTTGTAATATGTTTGCTATAGAGTTTGTGACGTCACATGCACTACCGCCGGTGGCAACCGTCACAGTCCTAGTGGGGCTCCTTTAGAGATAGGGTGAGGAGCTCAGACACTTGGGAAGAGCTCAGAGTAGAGCCACTGCTCCTCCACATCGAGAGGAACCAGCTGAGGTGGCTCACGCATCTGTTCAGGATGCCTCATGGATGCCTTCCTGAGGAGGTTTTCCGGGCGCATCCCACTGGGAGGAGCCCCCGGGAAGACCAGGAACACACTGGAGGGACTTTGTCTCTTGGCTGACCTGGGAACGCTTCGGTATCCCCCCGGAAGAGCTGGAGGAAGTGTTTAGGGAGCGGGACTGCTGCCCCTGTGACTCGGCCCCATGTAAAGTGGAAGAAGATGGATGGTATATAAGTTAAAAGATATGACGTTGTTGTATATTTTAGTTTACCATAAATGCTTGTGAGGATATTCAACAACATATACTTTTTTTTTGTAAAGAAATTGTACTTTTTAAATAAACCAATAAAGCATTTTTCTTTAAAATTCCATTCCATTTTATTCTAATTCAATTTCCATTTTTCATTTGCAGTCAATTTCACAGTTTCGGCAAAGGATACAGTGTGAATTTAGCAGTCGCCCATCATTTTTGTTTTTACCCGAATTTGCAGTAAAAACTTGAACAGATCTCTTCAGACAGTGATTTTTAGGTTTATGATGCAGGTTTTGGCACATAGTTGTAAATGCGTAACAGCCATACAGCATATGTTTAACAGTCAGTGGTTTGTACAAAGTGACTGCTAAGTGTCTGACGTAATTGTCTTTAGTAACAAATTACACTCCTGCACTTGGCTGAAGCTGAGTAATGTGCACCTGGACCTCAGCCATGAATCTGTTCATGAAATCTTTCTGTTAGCATTCCAAAACACTTCCAGGTTACACTGCAGACTGTTGCATTGCACACGTTAAGAAACAAGAGAAAAATGTTAAGATGAAACTGTATTTGCCCCCCAACTGAGCCTGGTTTCTCCCAATGTTTTTTTCTCCATTCTGTCACCGATGGAGTTTTGGTTCCTTGCCGCTGACGCCTCTGGCTTGCTTAGTTGGGGTCACTTCATCTACAGCGATATCATTGACTTGATTGCAAATAAATGCACAGACACTATTTAACTGAACAAAGATGACATAACTGAATTCAATTATGAATTGCCTTTAACTGTCATTTTGCATTATTGACACTTTATTATTGTTGTTCAGTTACTTTGACGCAATCCTTTTTGTTTAACTGCACTCGCAAGTGAATATTAAATTATTTTGTGGGATAAATAAATATATTCTAAACAAACTACAAACATAAAATTATATACATTTATTTTGTCCTCACATTCTTGTAACTCTTCCCTCTCAGTCACAAACTCGACTGAAAGCTCATTATGCAGCTCATTATCCAGGCCTTTGTCTTCTCAGGTGTAAATCACAATGATATTCAGGATAGGTGACGCCCACTCACATGACTTTTAAAACAAAAAGTGTCTTAGAAAATTTTTATTAATATATTGTTTTCTCTGAGTGAGTAAACAAGATGATTTTCACATAATTTAGAAAGAAAAATTGTAGGCTGCAAGCTCCAGTTCTCAAAAGTCCTGTGAACCAATGTTCTGTATGTGCTTTATTGCATTATTCAAGAGATTTAACTAGGGCCGGGACTCGATTAAAAAAATTGATCTAATTAATTAGAGGCTTTGTAATCAATTAATTAATCGAAATTAATCACATTTTAATCGCATATAAATATTTGACCTGAGAAAGGTGAGAATAGGGGTGTCCATGGTTAACCGATTAACCGTTAAAAATTGTGTAACCGAGTGAAACATTTTGCTCGGTTAAGTGACGTCAATGGCGTGCATTGAATTTAGTTGTAATACATTTTTGCACCACCAGAGACCGCCAGAGCGCTCCCAGACATTTGTAATGTCCACAAGAAGAAGTCATTTTTCTAATATGAAGCGGGCTAATACGAGTGACGGGGCAAAATGCAAGTATTGCAATACAGTGCTTAGATATACTTCAAGTACAACCTCGTTGTTGTTATCTCAACAGCCAACACCCGGGCATCATTAGGCCGGTCAGGACACACTGGATGCGTGGCGTGTCTGTTTTTAATTCGGTTCCCATGTTAACAGGTTAGAGCTTGCCGACTGCCTGCGTGAGACGCGCGGCTCAGGCGCGGCTCGACGCGTGTATGCTAGAAATAGAACCGACGCCTTGTTGGAAGCGTTTCCAGGCAAAGTATAATAGGAAAATATGTTTATATGTCATTTTGTACACAAATACATATTAATTCATGACATTTTGATATTTGAAAGTCTATAGGTTGACATAAATTCAGATATGAATGTAATTTAAATAAATAAATAAATAATTATCGATTTTCAAATATTGTACGTGTCAAACATAGTCATAGTCATAGCCTTAGCGAGGCGGCCGCGGACTCTGCTTGTTACCTTTTGCCTTATACATTTTAGGCTTATTCTCAAATTCAGATTGTGTTAATGGGCGGCATTATTAGGCAGTTTTAATAGGACAATTTGACCGGAGAGATTAAATTTTGTCGGACATTCCTTTTTTTTTTCGGCCAATGTCCGGAAATTACTATGGTTATGGTTACTATGGCACACTATGGTTAACCGAGTATTAACCGCTAAGGGCCTCGGTTAACGGTTAATGAAAAACTTGAGAACGTGCAGCCCTAGGTGAGAATAATTTTTTTTCACATGGATTTATAGTATACCATTGAATAATGACTGAATACATAAGCTTAAAGGTGCTGTAGGGAACTTTTGTAAAAAAAATATTTTTTACATATTTATTAAACCTGTCATTGTCCTGACCATAGAATATGAGAAAGATAATCTGTGAAAAAAATCAAGCTCCTCTGGCTCCTCCCAGTGGTCCTATTGCCATTTGCAGAAACTCCATCGCTCCCGGTAAAAAACAACCAATCAGAGCTACGGTCCGTAACTTTGTTTGTGTTCAAAATGTAGAAAAATGTATATAATAAGCGAGTACACCATGAATCAATTTTCCAAACCGTGTTTTTAGCTTGTCCTGAATCACTAGGGTGCACCTATAATAAGTGTTTATATTCGGACTATTTTAGATTGCTTCGGGGGTACCGTAGCGGAGTAACCCAGTACCTTTGTGATTCTTTATAGACATAAACAGAGAGAAGTAGTTCCGGCTACGATGTTCTTCCGCAAGACGCAAGCAGTTGTGTTTATTAACCGCTAGAGCATCAAAAGTTCCCTACCGCAGCTTTAAGCAACAAAATATTGTTTATTTTTGTTCAACCAAGTCTAGCAGACCAGTGCAATTTTTGCCATGATGTGTATCAATAGCATATTTAGAAACAATTTAGAAATAGTACATTTCAGAAATTCAGGTAGCTTATTGGTGCTGGAACCTTCTGTAAAGTGTTTTTTAAGTAAAACACAATACTGTCAATTACATTCAGAACATTGGAAACCATGACTATTAGAAAACCTCTCTCTGTTGCTTCAGAGGCCATAACATACTAAGTCCAACTCTCAATAACCTTGGCCAAAGCAATAAAGAGTTCAACATAAACTGCCAGTTGCACCAACAAAATAATACATAGTTCAACATAAAGTGTAAAGTCCACGCTAGCTGCTATATGTTTTGCGTTGAGGTGATACTTGAGGCTCGATGTGCTGCGGTGATATGCGAACGCTAGTTGGTGCTCCAGTATAATCGGTCCGCCGAAACTCATCCAGTGACAAACGTTCCACGGTGCAAAAATAAGTTATTTAAAATGCTGGAAATTTTTTCTCTTTAATTAATTAATCTTAATTAACGCGTTATTTTTTGTGTAATTAATTAATCTCAATTAACGCGTTAGTCCCGGACCTAGATTTAACATTTTTAGTTTTTCACTAACCGCACATAACCTTTTTTCTTCTCAAAAACACAATCATGTACATACATGCTCCTCACATATTATTATTATAGCCCAGTTTGTGCTGATTACAGTGAGATTAGACTTTAGCCATTTAGATGTTTATAAGAAATTGAAAAAAGCACAAATGTCAGGGCATGACAAAACTTCTCCAGGCCTCAAAAATACCCTTAGACCTCAGAGGGTTAACCCTCTGGAGTCGATTCATGAGTATACGCGTTATGAGGCATCCTTCCTGATAACCCCCAAAAGAACTTAAATTACACTTTCAGTTTTGATCGTACAGATAAGAGCAATACATCAATCGAATCTGTAAAGGTCTACTTTTTTGGATACAGACATAATAACAACAAAACTGTGCACTTATAAAATAAAGATAACAAACAAGGTGTTCTGTCCGCAGCCTTTGTCTGCGCTGATCTTCATTTAGAAACGTGTCATTAAAATGAACTGTAACTCAGTGAATACTCAACGAAGAGACATGAGAGAGATATCTATAGAAAGCCTGACATGTGTACTTTTAAACTAAACAAGCGCTGCCAAAAACAAATATTCTGTGATAAAGTAATCCGTATGAAAACAACATGATGTCTGTTTTTCACGTCTCCCTTCATTATCTTCTAATGCGACCACAACCCAACGCTGAACGCTCTATTCAGATTCTAATGTTTCACTGAAGCGCACGGATTGAATATGCCACACAACAGAAGACAACGCAGCCAGACTGTTCAAGTTCTTTTTATTTTACTGTTTGCTTCGAGATGAGAGGAATAAGACATAATTCACCCCAAAAATATGTGATGTGGATTACCTCAGAAAAAAAGAATGAAGTGCTTTATTCAGCAGAGATCATAAACATGAGTAAGTCTCAATAACAATATACACTACTATACCATTCAAAAGCTTGATGTAAATAATATACATGTAAAAAATAAATGTAAATGTAACAGATGTAACAAACAATGCTGTTCTTTATCCCCCCCCCAAAAAAAAAACCTGAAAAGAATATTCTCAGCTCTTTTCAACATTAATAATAATAATGATGATGATAATAATAATAACAATACTTTTTTTTTTGTAGAAAATCAGATTGTTTAAAGGATTTCTGAAGGATTGTGTGACTGGAGTAATGATGCAAAGCTAATTTCAGCTTTGAAAGTCAGCTTTGATTGTTCCTAATAAACAGTTTAAAGCGCTATATACATAAAGGTGACTTGACTTGACTATCTCATTCTAATGATTTCAAACCACTGCCAAAAAAAGCACGTGTTTAGGAACATCTGAAAAAGTTGATGAGCATGATGATGAAGGATTTGGGAGGGCTGATCCTCCTTCATAGAAACAAATGTGATCTCCCTGCAGACAGCAGCTGATATCCGTTCCACACCAGCAGTGCTCCGTCTCATCCCAGGACAGGAAACTTTCCAAACAAGAGCAGATCTCATACTTCAAGCATTTCCATTTTCTCACTTCAACAAATTACATCAACGGCAAACATTACATTATAGAGAGGTCTCTGATAGTATCAGAAAATTAAATTGACTGTTTATGACATCACAATGGTTATTTTAGCTTAGAAAAGCCTCTTTGCAGACAAGGAACATGGTAACTAAAGCTCATACGTCACATAATGGCACGTCAGCAGCATTCCACTGGAGCCTTTGGAAAGAAAAATGCTGCATCTTTTTATTTGATTTCCTGTTGGCTTGTATTTTTGAGTGTTTGTGCATGCATATACAACTTTATGTGCGCATTCCTTCCTTGGACAGAACCACTGTTTGCTGGGTGCAAGGCAGGAAGCAAAGGACACTGGAAGAGAAAAATTTTGGCGAACTCTGTGTTCTTATAGCGCATGTGGATGTCAACAGAAGCTGCTTATTTTTAGCCCTGGTCACTAATTAAAGGGGTCATATGATGTTGCTAAAAAGAACAGTATTTTGTGTATTTGGTGAAATGCAATGTGTTTATGCCGTTTAAGGTTCAGAAAACACATTATTTTCCACATACTGTTAGGGCTGTGACATTCACCGTGACAACGATGGTCGGTTACCACCGCGGTTGTCTACTGCCACCATCGGTAGTACATGTGACGCCACGCACTCTATAACAAGCATAATACAAAGTTTTGTATACAAGTGTAATAACAGTAATCAGGGCTCTAGAGTGCGACCTCATTTCTTAATGGAGCAACTAAAAAAATCAGAGGTCGCACCGGTGCTACAAGCCATTCGAGGGGGAAGTCTCTGGGACTCTGAAAGTCTCTCTGTGGTTCAACAACAGACACTAGAGCACTGCATTTCAGCCCAAGCCCTATGGGCCCTTCCTTTTTTACGCCCCTCGAGCAGGGCTTTGGGAAAATTTCTTACATCATAGTTCAGACACGGGCTGGGCCTCCCGCCTGTTTTAGACTTCTCCTTACTTTTATACAGCATTTTAGACATCCATCAATTAAAAATTAATTTCCGTAATGGTGGAAACAGCACGAGACCAAGCTACTGTGACTGTCAAGAGCGAGTCGACAGTGTTTTTTGTCCTGCCTGCAGCAGTATGGTCAATATACATGCAATAGGCTTAAGCTTGCCTTGCCGCAAAGCACTGGCAAAAGTAATTGCCATAAATGTGACGGGGAAATAGTAAGGAGATATTAGAATGATTTACTAATAAACTAGTGTTTTTTGAGTCTGTGTCGCAAAGATGAAGTTGCTGATCCTGACTCGCCATCTCCCCTAATTAGACGCGCCTTTAGAGAGATGTGCATTTTTAAGGATTTTGATTATGAAAGAGGTCTTGTTTTCGATTTTTTTTTAATAAGTAGTCATTTACAGCTTTCTATAGATATATTTATCATGTCTGTGAGGCGTGTTTTCACTGAGTTTCGGTTCGTTTTAGTACTCCTGTTAAAGAAGAGACAACAGAAAGCACATCATGTTCTTTATTTTATAAAAGCACAATGTTTTATTTTATATTGTGAGTGCACACTAATTAAAGTAGACCCTTTGCAGTTACGAATGATGTATTACTCTTACATCTATGAGCAAAAATGATGGCGTATCCACTGAAAAATATGCAAGATCTCCATATCCTGAAGCCTCTCCACACAAACTATTGGATAAAATGCACATTTATCTGGGTCTAATGTTTAAACATTGTTATATGCTTGAACTGTTTTATATTTATAGATTTTATTTTAGACAAGTTGTGATGATTTGAGAAGGCTAAATTGATCAAACATAGGCTCACTGTCTGATGCTGGCCGCTTAGTCATTACAAAAAAAACTAAAACGTATATTTAACAACCAAAAAATACTCCAAACATTTTTCTAAATTAATTAATTAATCTAAATTAACAAAACTAAATATAATCACTTTGCTATTACATACAAAACTGAACTATTTTAATAGCTGAAACAGTATAAGCTGAATAAGCAGTATAAGTTCAAATCAGACACTAGAGCAGTGGGTCCCAACCTTTTTCAACTCGCGGTCCACACAACCAAACACATATGTTTGCGTGGCCCACTGCAAAAAAAATTAACTGACCCCGCTATTGTTGAGTTAATAACTTAGTACTCAGAAGGTAGATGGTTAACTGTATTTATTGAATGAACTAGGGCTGTGCGATATGGACCAAAAAACCCAAAAAACATTGCGATTTCTTTGATCAATTTTGCGATTGTGACACACACAGATATGCTTTACAGACATAAATACAATCAGGATTAATTTGAAACATATTTCCAAAAGAAAACCAATTAGAACTTTATCAAAAAGTTGTAACATCTCTAGAACAGACTTAAGTCAAAATAATCACTATAGTAAAGGTGTAACGAAATGTATAGACTTACGGCAAAAAATATATAAATAAATAAATCACGTGTCCAGGGACTTTTTTTTTCTTTTTTGCCATGCATTGTTCATAGAGCTCATTAATTGTAGCGGCGCCTCAGGTGTTGAAATAGATTTGTTATACATTATACAGGTTCACACGTTTGTAGTGCATATACAGTATGTGTATGCAGTGCAGAAGCAAGCATTAATGTAACTTGAAAGCAATGTGACCGCAGAGACAGAAACAATAAAACCTATTAGAAGCGAGGCATTTGTTGCATCCAGTGGGGACTTAATTACTGATTATAATGACTTATACTGTCTTTTTATGCATTGCGTATCGTGCTGTGTAAACATAAAACCATCGGAGAAACGACAGACAACAAGCTCTACTCTACATTCCTCAGAACTAGTGTTTAAATCTTCAGTGGCAAATCCTTTACATATGAGAACGTACTTACAGACTGTGTGTCAGAAGCGCCAGACTGTCCTTGCAAAGTTGGAATTGCCCAACTTAGAAACAGACACCAGCATTGTAGGCTACTCTCACAGGAAACAGTCCTTGTCCTCTGCAAAATGTGCTGCACACATCTTGAACTGTTCAGGAACAGTGTTGTAAATACAACTTAACCACTGATAAAGAATATCTCTTTGGATCTTAAACTATAGTCTTTGCAACTTTACAGATCTTCTTTATTCACCAAGAGTTTATAACACTCCAAATAGAAAGGAACATTTTAAAGTGCATTGAATGACCCCTTTAAATATAATAACTGCTAAAATAACTGTGACCGTAGATAACAAATTAATAGCCTGCTTGTTGGGAAGTAGGGTTGTCACTTTACCCAGATATTAACAGTTAATCCCAATACTAGTAAAATTAAATGATAATTGATACCAAAGCAAAAACTAATATGCTATTGAACATAGCCATGAGATGTCTGTTGTATTTTTCTGCAATAAATTAACTGGTAATTGGAGTGAATTTTGTTAGTAGAGATTGTTGCATGTTAACCCTAACCCTGTAACTATTTTACAGTTTTGTTCATGTGTAGTAAAATATTTTGCAACATGCAAGCTTGGTAAGCCAAAGCAACCTATTGCCAAACAGAATCATATTTCTTTCCATGAAGAACTGGGTCAGTATGTTTCACAAGAAGTAAATTTATGTCCTGAAAAAAGAATAATGTATTTGTTACTGGCGAACTTGCCCTTGACTTGATTATCAATTGTATCACCTGTGTCATTTGTATTGGAGAGAGTTTGCCACAGTTTGCCCAAAGTGTGCTTTTGACACTTTGACAATAACACACAGAATGTTTGCTTCATATCGCTGTGAGCGATACTTTTAAAAAGAGCTGCTGTGCCAAATCCCTTAACAGAAGTCTTGGAATTTTACATTTTTATTATTATTATTATTATTAGTAGTAGTAGTAGTACAGGTAAGTACAAGTCAGATAAAGTTTTTTCAAGCATTTCTGCATTTTTTTAATTCTTAGTACAATACACAAAATTTCAAAGCATCAAATGTGTGTTGCATCTATATACATTTTTGGTCACACTTTAGTTTTGGGACCAGTTCTGACTATTAACTAACTATTAATTATGATGTTTGCCTCAATAAACTCAATAAACTATTTGCTGCTTATTAATAGATGGTAAGGTAAGTTTAGGTATGGGGTGGGACAAGGGATCTACTGTAAATATGCTCAGAATAAGACAATGATATGTGCTTGCTTTATAAGTACTAATAACAGACAATATGCTGGTAATGCATACTAATAAGCAACCAGTTAAAAGTGAGAATTGGTCCCTAAACTAAAGTGATTTGTTTTTTTTTAATCACAGTAATTTCATGATGTTATTACTTTCAACCTATTCAATTAAATCTCTTTCCATTCAGTTTATCTGTCTTTTAATTCAGTTGATCTTAATAATTAAACAATCATATGAATTGTATAGATATAGATATAGATATAGATATATAGATATAGAATCTATAGAACTGGTTTGCAATTTCCAAATATGATGAATTCTTATTATAGTACAGTATATGCAATTTCAATGCAAGTTTCTTTGTTATTCAGAAGATTTTTTCCAAAGTTATGACAATCTAAAACCAAGGGGTCTGCCTTCAATTTCTAATCTGATCTGAGCAGCTAAATTCTCATTCCGTGACAAACTGTGTTTATTTTTAGGGACTCATTCGGTCTCTTCTTAACCTTCTTTTTTGGACATTTTCCCCCTCGCGTTCTCTTTTTCTCATTCCCTGACTGAACTCTTACTTACTTTGTCACATGTCTTGAAAGATCCAGACACCACAACGTTTCCCTCACTTCCTGGCTTAAAACATTGTGGTTTTGTCACCTTGCGCTATTCTCGTCAGAGAAATTTTAACACATCTCATCACATCTTTTACAGATTTGTCCACTGCGAAGAGAAAGTTTGCGGAGTCGCTGAACGAGTTTAAATTCCAGTGCATTGGTGATGCAGAAACAGATGATGAGATATGCATTGGTAAGATCATAGCATTGTTTCTTTTCAATGTTTGTTGTTCCTTAGTGTATTATGCAAGAAACAAAAAGATTATACTACAGTTTTAAACCCAAAGCGTTTTTCAATGTATGCTGTCATACAAATGACATTCGTAGAAAGCATTTGAACTCAACTTTAAAGCATTTTCTTCATTGTTTCTCTGAAGTGTATCGGTTGAGTACTAATCGATCCATGGCCATCTGATCCCACTCCAGGTCTTGCACAATGTATTCATTACAAGCTTTTAACTGAAAAAGACAGGTTTTACTGAGCGCCATCCCCAACTAATGTTTCATTCAGCCCTACTATGTCACAATTAAACCAAGGCTTCAGCTTAACTTCTTTGTATTTGCCATAATTCCTCTTGGTGGTGTGGCATCAAAGGCTTAAGTGTTGGAACCTGTGGGAATGTTTGTGGCTTTCTGTAAGTCCTGGCACCTTACATGGAAACTTGCTGAAATGCTGCTTGGCTGAATCTGAAGAAGAAACATGTATTGACTTGCCTTTATTCTGATCTCATCTTCGGTTGCAGCCTTGCAGCTTTTCGCACATGAAAACTGTATTACATCTGGAGGTTTTCTTAGTAATGCATCCGCTGTATGTCTGAGGTTGTGTATCTTGATGAGTTTGCTACTTTAGTTATGATAGAAATTCTTGGGCTAAGCAGTGGAATCATCATTACTTTTGCACATAGAGTATGTTGGATATAATGGCCTTAATATTATTGGACTTTGCATAGCAGCAACCTAATACAAAGCTAAAAAAGTGCACGTGTAGTCATCTTGAAGTCTTAAAAGTATATTTAAAAGCACTGCACTTGCAGATAAAACAAAATTAAAGAAATAAAACAGTAAAGTGTCATGACTGTTTCTTAACACAGACTTAAAAAAAAAGACACATTGTAATTGTCAAAATCTGTTTTTTTTTTTACTTTAAAGTACATTTTAAATCATGTTTTAAAGTACACTTGTTTTAATGTGTTGATTTGCATAATTTAGCACATGCAAAGTACTTAATTATATTTTTAACTGTAGTAGGTTTAGGCCCAGTTTCACAAGCTTAAGCCAGGACTAGGCCTTAGTTAAATTAAGATATTTAAGCAACTTTTACAAAAACGACATAGAAGAAAATATTACAGGTGTGCATCTTGACACAGATCAATGACACTGACATATTTTATGATATATCAGAGCAAGATATTTTCAGCATTTAAGTCTGGGACTAGCTTAAACCTGGTCTGTGGAACCGGGGGTTAGAGTTGTAATATCAAATACAACTTTAATATACAAATGTGTAATTGCAATTTACATAAATTACATTAAAGTATAGTTAAGTTTACCATTAATGCTTGTCAGTATACTATAATTAACAGAACTGTACGATTGCATATAAAGATTTACTTTAGTCCTTCTTAAATGGGTCAAAAAGCTTAAGTCTTAAGTTCAACTAATTGCATTTACTATATACAATATTTAAAGTATAATACTTATTGATTAGATAACATGCAATTGAGTGTCTGAAAACATTACACTCAGTCCACATATTAGTGTATTATTTTAAAGTATATAACTTTTGGATTACGTGCTCTTTTTAAAAGGATGCTTAAGTAAAAAAAAAAAAAATTTTTTTTTTTTTTTTTGTAAGAGCACTAAACAAGCTAGCTCTGTGCTGTCACCTTCTAAAGGTTGTCACACAGACTTCTGTATGTTAAACATAAACCTGATTGCACAATTTAGCTGAATTGTGGTTTGGAAGGTGTTGCTCTTGGCTGGGTTTTGACTTTTGAATAACCATTTCTTACTTTAATTCTCAGGCTGTCTGTGGTGAATTATAAACTGACAAATGTGTGACTTCACTGCTTGAAGATGTAAATTAATGTAATGTGGTCAAGATGCTGTGTGTGATCACCAGTATTATTTATTTTCTTTCAAAGCCAAATCACTACAGGAGTTTGCTGGAGTCTTACAGAACCTGGAAGATGAGAGGACACGAATGGTCAGCAGGTTTTTTTTTTCATATTCATCATCATCAGTTTCATTATCACTATGGTTATAACTAATAGTTCACTAAAAATGAAACTGACTCCCTTTAATTTCCTGAGTTTCAGTTTGATGGTATAGAGTTGTGTCATGAGATTTAGCTTAGTACGAATAACCCTTAATATACAGTAACATGCACTAAATTACTTAGTAGCAGATCTATACAGGTGGAGCTGGGGAAGGTGGAGGGTTTCTAAAGCGCAACTGTCATAGCAAGCACTAGCTGAGTATTTGAATGTTGAGCTGCGAGCTCATTGGCTGCTGATACAAAAAGAACCAATCAGCTTTGGCTGGTGAATAATGATGTCATTACCTCAGATTAAGTTAGACCTATCAGACTGCATCATCTAGAGTTTCATGACAGAACTTTATATTTGTTGTCAAAATTTTACGTACACCTTGCAGAATCTGAGGGATAAGAGGGATCATACAAAATGCATGTTATTTTTTAGTATTGTTCTGGATCAGATATTTTACATAAAATGTTAATATATAGTTCAAAATGAAATAAATAAAAATAAGAGGACTAAATAAACTAAACAAAACTAAGAGTGCTATTGACATAATCTGACACGAAGCAGAAAACTATCACCTACTCTGAACTGTAACAAGCTTTGTAGCTCATATGTGTGATTTCGCTTTGACACGTCTGGTTTATGGTTGCCAAGCAAAGTTGCACTTTGCTAATGTGTGGTCACACCAAAATAGTTGTCTATATGTTCAACATCTTTAAACATGGCCAATCCAGTCATGCTTCTATTTCATTACTAATGCTTCTTTTTTTTTATTCAAGTGTTAAACATGTGAAGCAACTTTTATGAATAATCTTTTGGTTTGGATTGCAATTTCCACAATTACCAGAGCAATCTGTGTGGTCATATGTGTGATGCACAGACAACTAATTGAGCAAATGAATAATCATACTGTTATGTCTACAGTATAAAGTCTTAATGATTTAACATGAAGCAGTACTAGGGCTGGGGGATTTTTCAATATATCTAAATATATATTTAACGTTAACTTTAAGAGATATAAATATTAATCCGTTTAAATAAGAGTAAGAAGTTCTCAAATGTATGGCAAAGAATGGGGACAAACAATGATAATAAATGGAGAGAAACGATGATGATGAATGGTACAAAGAACTCTGTGACTTGTCTCTCCTCAGATTGAAAATGCCAATGATGTGCTGATCTCGCCTCTGGAGCGTTTCAGGAAGGAGCAGATTGGAGCTGCAAAGGTGCGAGGAGAAGTTCACATCGCTTTATGTCATGGTATTCATAGCAGAGAGAGGCTTATTGTTTGCAGTTATCAAGAAGTATCTAATTCGAAGGCGTTTTTATCACTAATGATTATGTTACATAGTCAAAACCTGCAGATTAAATGCGGGCCAAGATATCACAGATCAGAGTGCTTCTAAGAAACTGCTGTAACTTGTTTGAACAGCACTGCCATCTGTTGGTAAGGATGTGTAAACACTTACAAACAGATGCAATAAATCTGTTTAATTTGACATGTAGCAGAGATTTGTGCATGCCTCAAATTCACATTCAGTTTTTTTTTTTTTTTTTTTAAACAATAGTTCAGATTTATTGCCAACTTTACAGCTCATGCATGCCGCTTGCAGGCGTTTGCTTCCCTAATCACAAATTCGACTCACACACCCAGTGGCTTTTGTCCATTATTGTGGATGTGCATGTGGACACTTACAGGTGTCGGGAGTTCAGGGGCCAAGGCCCTTAAGAAAATTAAAGCAGAAAAGCAAACAATAAGCCATTGTAAAGTACACTTTATAAAGTACACATCACTTAAAAGTACTTAATACACAAATAGTGTACTTTAAAAGAATGTACTTACAGTAAGTGTGGAACTGAATGTAACGTTTTTGGACACTTAATTGCATGTTATTTGCAATTAAAGTAAAACGTGTTAAAGTTTACATTTATATTAAAAGCAATTGGATGAACTTATGATTTTAGCACACATTTCGTAATTACTTACAGTATATTGTTTTTTTTGTTTTTTTTCTGCCGAATGTACTCACAAGCATATATGGTAATATTATGAGAGCTTCAGCATCCAACCCAAACACGCTACTTGATAAAGTTTCATTTTATATGTGTGAAACTACCCACTGTAACTGCTTTAAAATGTTAAGTGCTGCATTTCCAGTAATGAATGTGAATGTATACATACATACATACATGCAAATCTCTACATATAACATTTCAACTTGTTTATTTGTTCAGCTTTTGTCATTTCAGTTTGAGTCAGAGTTTGCATTTTTATCCCATAGGAGGCCAAAAAGAAATATGACAAAGAGACAGAGAAGTACTGCACAGTGTTGGAGAAACACCTCAGTCTATCTGCAAAGAAAAAGGAAGCGCACCTTCATGAAGTATGTTCTGCTATTAATGCTGTTTTACTTTTTGCATGTGGTTTCACTTAAAGATCATCAATCGTTGTGTTTGGATTCCTATGAAACTAAACTGGGGACCGATATATTGAAAGGCTTGACTTCATTGTAATAGCGAAAGCATTTGGTTTGCCATTGTAGACATGAACTAAGGCTATGACGTTTACACGACAATGATGTAGTCAAAAACTGAAAAGTTTTCCCTTACGTTTTTAAAAAAGTTTCACGTATGCACAACAAGTTTTAAAAAATGATTTGCATTTACACATATCTGCGAAAACAGCCAAAAATGCTGTATTATGTATGCCAGACCAGTAGTTGGCGCTGTCACCTTATTAGTAAACAGCTCCTGTAGAGAAGTGATGATTGTATGTTGTAAATGTTGTGTCTCTGCTGTTGGTTGTAATATTGATGAAGTAAATCCAGACTTTGCTGAAGAAGCGTTAGCAAACTCTTGAGCATCATCAACAGTAACATGTACTCCTCCATTGTTGTGTGTGTTTGTTCGCACTTGCCTTTGAAATCAATGTCTACAGACCTAACAAGTACTACACACACCTGTGAGGTCACTGTTTTCAAAAATTCTCTTTTTTGGTGTTTACACTGAAAAGATAACGGTTGTGTTTTCAAAAACTTGCACTTTGAAACCCGTTTTCAAACGCTGTTGTTGTGTAAACGGAGAACAGATAAAACGCATCAAAAGTTTCCAGTTTTTGGCTGAAAATTTTGTCGTGTAAACTGCCCTTAAAGCTACAACCCCCGGTTTGATTTTATGTGTATTTGTATGTTTGTCTTTTTTAATTTTTAATTTTATCAAATCTACCCAGGCGGATAACCAGGTGGACATTGTAAGGCAGCATTTCTATGAGGTCTCGCTGGAGTATGTCTTCAAAGTGCAGGAAGTTCAGGAGAGGAAGATGTTTGAGTTTGTGGAGCCGGTAAAACTTTATAAAAATTATATTATATTATATTATATTATATTATATTATATTATATTATATTATATTATATTATATTATATTATATATCATATCATATATCATATTATATTATTATATTATTACATTGATGGCTCTTTTTTGTGTGTAGTTGCTGGCTTTTCTACAGGGTCTGTTTACATATTATCATCATGGGTACGAACTGGCCAAAGACTTCAACCATTTCAAGACAGACCTCACAATCAGCATTCAAAATGTGAGTGCAGACCCTCATAGATGCTGATGTCACAAATTAGGAGAGCAGAATTAGTAGTCTGTGTGTAATTTTTGACTGTACTGTACTAAAGCATAAAAGTAATACATTTGCAGGTATTTAGGAAACATGCTAAGTTCACATACCTGTTTCTTTGAATAACAATGCTACGGTTCTGCTTTGAAATGTGTGTTCCGTGTCAGAATGTCTGTTTCTGGTCTGTGTGATTCTGCCCACTGTCAGTTAACCCAATAGTATTCTGTCACACTTGGGGTAAAACACAGCATACTGCAGCCATAGAAGCAAGCTAACAAACTGGGTCTGAGATCACAGACTCTACCCGACCTAAAAATCATCGACATCCACCCAAAAAGCTCTCTGACAAGAAGCATATTAAAACACACGTAAATCATAAGGCTCAACACCTTGCATTGTGAATTGCACTTGTTCCTGTGCATGCCGATCTGACAACCTGTGTGAGTGTGGAGTCTGAGGACGAGGGCACTGCAGTACCCATTTCAGCCACTAGCTGTCAATAATGCATACTGCACCTTTAAGTAAATTGCAAGTAAATTGTCATATCTTGTTTGGAGTGAAGTCCAATCTTTCAGTATAGGATTAATCTTTCAAAGCCAAATCACTACAGGAGGTTACTGGAGTTTGCTCAAACCCAGTACCTGACAGGTGCAGTACGTTTGTAAATAACAACTGCCATTAAAGTAGCCACTTCACAATGAGCCTGGTCAATGTTATATTTAAGGGGTGCAGTAGTTTAATGTATTTTGCATTGCAGAATTTTTTTGTTTTTGTATTACAGTGGCAGGTTTTCACTAGCATTCTTGAATCTTTATATCTTTTTAAACAATCTCCTTTTCCTTAAATTGTCTGTGTTGTACTTCAGACACGGAACCGGTTCGAGAGCACTCGCTCAGAGGTGGAATGCTTGATGAAGAAGATGAAAGAAAACCCGGACGAACATAAGAGCATCAGTGCGAACACAATGGAGGGATACCTGTTTGTGCAAGAGAAACGTAAGTTGAAAAAGTTCAGAGCTTTTCTTAGATTTCTAAGGCTGCATTTACACTGCAGGTCTTGATGCCCAAATCCGATTTTCTGACTATATCCGATTTTTTTGACGACGCGCTTACATCATCTTTTAAAAGTGTCCCGTATCCGATTTTTGCATTTACACTATACACTGCTGAAACTACCAAACGTAGACGTTCTGACCCGGAAAAGGAAGTAAAACAGCACGAAATACAATGGATGCAGATGCAAATAAAATAATACAGTGTTTTGCTTTCCACAATATTTTGAAAAGTCAACATACAAATCAGCAAAACATTGGTCTCGTATGGCGGAGAAAAAAACAGGAGCCCTTGTTGCAGCCTGGGCGAATTTCACGCCTATAATAAGTCATGTGATCTTAGTTGGTGGTGTCCACCTGAGCTGATGTCATTTTTTTAATGATGTACGACTCGCATTTACTGAGGAATATCCGATTTGTCTGCTTACATGGATTCATATCCGATTTATTACCACATATGAATGAGGCCTGAATCCGATCTGAGAACATCGGGATCCATGCGTTTTTTTCCTGCTTACACGTTCACCGGTCATATCTGATCTGTGCCACATGAGAGGAAAAAATCTGATTTGGGTCACTTGAACCATGCAGTGTAAATGGGGCATAAGAGACAACTAACTGATCACCCTGGCTTGTGGCCAATGTAAAGGGTATGTGATGATTTGTGTATATGTAACAAAAATAATTTGTGAATGTGTGTGAGCTAAGTTTAACTGTCATCATGAAAAATTACTTCCGTTTTCTTTGCTTGTCTAAAATGTGTGTGTGTGCCCACAATCCTAAATGGCAAGCCAACATTCAGAGAAGTCTCTGTTCACATTGACACAAAAATTGTGGCAAAACAGCTTAGTAGCCCCACTACCATGAAGCAATGAGATTGACTTCGTTCAACATCATTTGCGTTCTCAAACGATATTTGTACACAGCTAAATATTTAGCAATACACCTGAAATGTAATGTATTTTATACTTATTACTGACTCTAAGTCAGTGATCTTATATCCCTATGCTGGTGTTATTTTTATATGATTTAATTGCTTTACTATCCACAGTGCTTCATGGGATAAGTATATTGTCTTGTGTCTGTGAAAAGAAAGCATGTTCAGTTTTCTCCAAACTTTAATTTAATCACAGTGGTTCACGCGTGCATCATAGAAGTTCATAAATACAATTTCCAGCCTGCAGCGCAGAAAGGTTAATTCTCTATTGCCTTTCAAAATAACATGCTCTCTTCACTAAATCCTACCCTGAACAAAAACATTGGTGTTAAAGAAAGAAAGCTTTCTTTTTTCTCATTTTACCATGTTTTTACATTGTTTTGAGCTTTATTATTAGAGTTGTTCCGATTCCGATACTAGTATCGGAAATATCTCCGATACCACAACAAATTCTGGCATCGGCATCGGCGAGTACATGAACCCATATACCGATCCGATACCATTTTCTTAAAAAAGACCTAGTTATGACTGCTAGCTTTGCCTAACCGCTGCACGGTTCTTCTTCGCTGCTCAAAATGCATTGAAAACACAGGAAGTTGTGCTGTGTTGCCACAAGCAACCCCTGTTTAGAGCAGCGAAGAAGAAATGAAAACGCGTTAGCAGCCCTTATCTATATATGACTGGATCACTCATCACATTCTAAACTGCCAAAAGACAGTGAAGCCGCTACTATATTATAGATCAGTGGTTAGCAGTATGTCTCTGTAGTACCGGTAGTTACAGACTCTCGAGTATATTCAGTACCGGCAACTGCGTTCAGTCGCTTCCGTGTAAGTCAAAACGCAGGGCTCCAGACAGTAGCCGAATATATACTAGTGTCTGTGAATATTAAACTGCAAAATACTATTTAAATATTACTCCCGCAAAATCTACATCTCTGTGGGTGACTGGCACAGATGCGCGAGAGCTCGCTGTTTTGTAGTCTCTGCTGTGTGTCATGAGGACACGAACGCATAAACCGTCACTTCATGAGAATTTACCGTTTCATTTGAGAATACTGTCATATCATAAACACAGACACTCAAAGATCTTCATGGCAGCCCATTAAAATAAATGTTTGGTTTACATGAGTAAATTGACTATATATAAAGCTACTGTTGTAGCCTACAGTAATAATAATACATCTCTATAATAATAATAATTATGCCTAGATGGTTGCTTGTTTTTTACTTGTTTTTTACTTTATCTGATTATCTGATTAATAGATCTTTTTTTATATTCCTAGACTTATTTGTTGCAGTTTTTTTATACAGTTATATTGTAAAACTTAAATACCTTTTTTAGTTTGCGGTGTTAGATTTTTGGCTGCATTTGAAGTTCTTTTTTGCATAAGAAAATAAATAATACTGTCAAATTCATGTTAGATAATAAAAATACTGTAATAAATACAGTAGTTCACCATGTATTTGTTCATGTTTTATTGAGGGATCTGTCTGAAGCACACCATAAAAAAATTCTAGCAATTTACACAGGGCTAGTAGTATATACAGCTGTATATACAGATATACACCCAGGTATCGGATCAGTACTCGGTATCGGCCGATACCCTGAGCCCAGGTATCGGAATCGGTATCGGGAAGAGAAAAAGGGTATCGGAACATCTCTATTTATTATCGAACCATGTTTCATGAGACTGATACCTGCGTGCTATGCACTGCAAGTGCACTGGTGTACCAGGTGAGCTAATGAGCAAGTTTACTACAGCAGACAATTCATACACAGAGAGCTGAATGTGTGATGTCCATTAGAAAAAAAAATTGGTTTACAAATCATGCACTATGGTAAATGTATTTTAAGGTGATGATAGCAAAGTGTTATGCAAAGAAATTGCAAATGAAAATTAGATTTTTGGCCCTATAATCAAAATGTGTGTGAAAAATAATAGAAGTGTTTGGTGTTTTACTGTCTTTTATTTCTTTTTCTTTTTTAAGTACATGTAAAGGCATGTTTTTGCAATGAATCTGTGTTGGTATTTCATAGCTTTGAGCTCTTCCCTATTAAAAATGTAATGAATTATTATCTCAATGGTGGTGAATAAATGGGCAGCAACTGTCAAGCTCTTGCACAGTATTGAATTTCACTTCACTCTTCTCTTTTCTTTTCCATAAATGCTTCAAAGTTTTACATAACCAAAGCCTTTAAAGAGTTTACCATATCATTCATTTTCTATCACACGCAAAAAAAATAGTTCCTGGAGGCACATGAACACTGAATTATTTGATTTATATATTGTTATCTGTCTTTTTCTTAAATGGCTCCCTGATTTTTTACCAAATCAGGTTCCTTCGTGTACACGTGGGTGAAGTACTACTGCATCTATCACCGAGAGCCCAAACGCATGACCATGATGCTGTTTGATCAGAAGTCTGGGGCCAAAAATGTAAGTAGTTCTTTTTTTCTCTTTCTCTATCACAGACAGTCCCTCTCGCACCCTTTCATTCAGCAGTTTGTGTAACCTTTGGCACAGGCCACGTGTTTGTTCCTCATGCTGGCATTGACGAGACTCTGATCTTGGCATCGTTGAGCTGGCACCAGTGTCAGCACCTGGCTCTGTGCCCGTCCCGTCCCGTTCTCCACAGCCACACACACAAGGTCAATAGCACGACTCTCGCACCAGGGACTGCATGCGGCGTGATTACATTCTGACCAGACCCCTACTGCTAGACACAAACCTGCCAATCGCAAGAGAGAAGCAAACAGAAAACATGAATACAGAGTCATATTGTTTCATGATTTGCATGGTTTATTCTATTGCTGACATATTTACGAGGAAATGCACATTCTGTTGAAACGAAATCCATTTAATTTAATGTGGGTACATTTCAGACATAAAAATAGTTTGGGAATTTGAATGGTTTCACTGCAAAATGCAAAACTGTGACGCTTCATTGGCTGACGCGCTTCACTCAGCAGCTGCTAAAGAGTATTATGAAATAATTTATTTTTATTTAATACTCACTTTAAATTTAACAGTATTATCACACTTTATTTATTATTTTATTTATATAAAAAAACTCAAGTTCAGTAAAACTATTATTATTATTATTATTAATTATAATTTATTTGATAATTATATTTAATTGGTCACACTATGTGCATTGTGAGCACCAAATCAAATCTCCAGGTGCTCTCATGAGAACAGACTGAAAAACATATGTGCACCCCATATATATTTACACGTTATATTTAGTGCTTAAAAATACATTTCATTCATCAAATTCATCAACATTTACATTAGAATTAGAATCCTGTTTTTTAATAAACATTAGCAATTAACATTCTATACATCATATACGTTTGCACATTTTTAATTTACTCTTCTAACCCAGTGTTTATGTTTTGCATCTGGGACAGGTCATTTCAGCTCATCCTTCAGATAGTTCAAATGATCATGCTTACAGTAAACAGACTTCTAATGGAGGCTTAGCAGGCAAATCGGCTGGAGGGATTACGAGCAGGAATTACAAACTCATATTTTTAACCACACTGTTGTTAGATAACACATTGACTGCCTGTCCACCAATCTTCAACATATTTGGCATGATATTATCATAAGTGAGCTATATAAACTGATCAGCCACGACATTAGAACCACTGACAGGTGAAGGGAATAACATTGGGTTACACTTTAGCTTGAGGACCAGTTCTCAGTATGAGCTATTATCTATGACATGTACCTCAATAAACTTGCGTACATGACATAATGTAAGTCTAAGGGATTTTTTTCAGCTGTTATAGGCTTAAACCAAATGCCCCAGATCTTGAAGGAAATCCGCACTGAGAAACTCATCCAGCGGCCGCAGCATCACGATTAGCATCGGCACGTTTACATCCTAACAGGGTGGCATAGCGCTTCTTGTCTCAGCCGTTTTAAGCTGTTTCAGTATCTGAGGTCTACTAAAACACTCAAAGGCTTCAGGGCTAAAGTGGAGAGAGAAAAAGCAGGTCTTTAGGAAATTTTATTCATCCACATGAATCTTCCCATTCTTTTCTCCTCTTCTTATAGCTAGGGAATCAGTGAAGTCTTATATTGCTTCTCTTGTTGCCCTCCGACTGAAAATTACAACCCAGAGCCACACATTGTGGTATCGTATCGAGTTTTGTCGCGGTAAAAAGTGCCAGGAGCTCACCGAGTGCAACTATTTGACGTCATCAACGCACATATACTGTGCACGTAAAATAATGGCGCCTCCCATAGTTTAAAAACTATCATGGGTTCTCTACTACATATTTCAATAAGAGACATAATTTATGTTATATTAAGCTATACATGTCTAAATACCCGGGGATCCCTTTAAGGCCCGTTCACACCAAGCATGATAACTATAAAGATAACGATACAGATATAGTTCTAAAAATCATCCTCAATATTAAAGAATAGCAGAGTCCACACTACAACTATAACGATAAAGTCACAGAGAAACAATTTGGTTGGAATCATTTTCAGAATGATTCAATCAGCCAATCAGAATCCATCCTGCTATAATGAGCTCTAGAATTTAAAGTGGCAGTAGCATATAAACTTAGAATAAACAGACGATATCGTTCGCTGGTGTGGACGCTAACATCGTTATCTTTATAGTTATCGTTCTTGGTGTGAACAGGGCTTTAGTCTTATCAAATTGTGTGGCTCGTTGAGAAGAGGTGTGCTATTACTGTTGTGATTGATAAGTCATGTTTGTAGCACAAACAGTGTGGGATGTGTTTTGCACCAAATTGTAGTACTTCAGGTTAAGGGTTTGGATGCTTTTATCACTGAAAATATGACCTTGTCCCAAATGGTGAGTTTATTGCATATATATATGCAGTCTTGCAGACTTATTGTAGACTAGACGTCCTAACAGGGATCCTTGTTTCACCTGTCCAGACATTGCATTCTGTAAGCATACTCCGTTTGTTTAGTATCTTGTCGATGCTCTAGCATTACACTGTCGCCTTTTCTCCAATGTGAAAAGAGAAAGAAAAACTAGACAGATGTCCCTTAGCAGAAAGACATCATAGAAACAATTAGACTGTAAGTGAGGTGATCACTGAAGGAGAGAACGACAGCACTCTGGTAGGAACTCCAGAGGTATGTGTGTTATGTGTTGCTAGTCGGTAAAGGAGCTGTGAAGTTTTGGATTAAAAATAGCTGGCCGCATTTGAACACCCATTCCTTGGCCACGGTTTGCAAGGGAGTAACTTAACACTATCATTCATTTATAATCATTTATGTGATGACAGTGTAGTTGGTAAATATAGAACATCTGGTCACATTTTCCTGTTGGCCGTCCAGGCCCACATAAATGCAGAATAAGTGAAATGTGCTGACAAAATTTGGGCCTATAGTAAACCATGTTTTTCTTTTCAGGTAGATGAAGAAAGCTTTACGCTGAAATCTTGCACCAGAAGGAAAACAGACTCCATCGAGAAGAGGTTCTGTTTTGACATTGAAGCCGTGGACCGGTAAGTTGACTGAGCATACCTGCCACCAGGTGGCGCTTTGGTCCACGTAACATCCAGTGGGAGACACACTTCCTGGCTGCTGCACAGGAAAGAGGGTGGAGATTTTGGACTAGTTCTTCCTGGCATGAAGAGAGTGCACTGTAGATAGCCTCAACCTGTCATAACTGTTGCAGTAACTAGGAAGAGAGAAATAAAGTGGCCATCTTATGGGTTGTAGGCAGGGGAAGGGAACCAATTTCATACATACGTAAAAAAAAAAGATGCTGTAAGCCCTGATGCATTTATTTTAAATTGAAATTAAAGACAATTGTAATATTGCAAAAGGTTTCCATTTTAAATAAATGCTGTTCTTTTGTACTTTATTTTTGTCAAAGATTTCTGTAATAAAAAGTGAAGGAAATTATTTTTTTAAACAAACACTCTATTTAAGGTTTATAATAAGAGCCAATATTAACAACTAAGCGAAAGCAATGTTTGATAATGATTAAGCACCATATTAGAAAGATTTCTCAGGAATGTGATTACGGATTTCCGTATTTTCCTACCTCTGAGGGACGACCCATGTGATTTGCATAGATAAATACAGTATATATATATATATTTTTGGTGGGTGGGGGTAGGTTGGTTAGTTTGAGATTGGTAGTGCTGTCATAAAATTCACAACACAATTATATAATAGGTGACAGTTACTACATGCTACATGTCTGCTGTTACAGTACTGTTTTAGTTGTGATTCACTGTTAGTGCTGTGCTTGGTTTGAGCCACTTTATTTTGCATTTGGGAACACAACATTCGTCATTAGAAATGGTTATAAATCTGTTGTTTATAAAGAAGTTTCAGTGTCACATAATCCTTCAGAAATCATGCTAATATGCTGATTTGCTGCTCAATAAACATTTCTCATTATTATCTATGTAAAAAACAGTTTGCTGCTTAATATTTTTGTGGAAACAATGATGCACCTCAAACATTTGTATAAGATTTAAAAAAGAGAGAGAAATTAATAATTGTATTCATCGTGCATGAAAGTGACAAAAAGTCAGAGCCGGACAGTAACGGAATACATTTACTTGAGTACAGTACTTAAGTACAATTTTGAGGGATCTGTACTTTACTCGAGTATCATTTTTGGGAGTACTCATGACTTTACTCAAGTACATTTGAGAGGCAAATATTGTCACCTTTACTCCGCTACATTTCTATCCATAACCGTAAGTACCCGTTACTTCTTCGGCCCCATCCACACGGAGTTTACCCCAATCCTTTTTTTTTTCTTGTCTCAAGGAATATCCGCATGACTGCATCCACATGAAACTACAAAATGATGTAGTAAACATGCCAGACCAGCATGTGGCGCTGTAATTCTGCCACACAGATACACTTAAAACGGAGAATAAGACAGGGATTTGCTCATAAACCTTGCGCGTGATACACAAACAAACATGGAGCAATACATTTATTAATCTGTGTTAATGTTAGTTAATAAAAAGACAATCGTTCATTAATGTTAATTGTTAAACGTAAATCGTTAATTGTTTGTTAATGTTTTTGTTGTTGTTACGTGACGAATCGGTGGATGACTAGGGTCGAAACGTGGGCTGATGACGCCAACGTTTAAAAAAATATATTCGCCATCCAAACAAATATTACACATTAATGTAAGCTGAGCATTTGCTTTGATGTTCTAGAGTATGCGGTGTGTTTAACACATTCAGGTTCAAATGTGGGTGCAAAAAATCAGTTAAAACTCGTCACAACGAGGAGGTTTGTCAGAGCGTTGCCATTGTGCTATTGCCTTGTGGGCAAGTGAGAAATGTCAAATAAAGCAACAGTAAAAAGATGAAAATGATAATACTTTCAATTCCTTTTACGTTCTCCAAGGTATTACAATTTTTCATAACTCCATGCAGGACATTTCTGTACATAAATGTAAACACTGTGGCAGTAGTAATGCAATTTTTAGAAAGTGTACTCTTGTACTCAAGTTCTTTTGAAACCAAGTACTTCAGTACTTTTACTTTAGTAGAAATCTGACTGTAGTACTTTTACTTGTACTTGAGTAAAATTTAGCAAGGGGTATCTGTACTTTTACTCAAGTAATGAAGCTTGGTACTCTGTCCACCTCTGCAAAAAGTGAGTGAAGACATTTACAATGATTTCTATTTAATAAATGCATTAACAAATTCAATTAATATATTTGATAAATGCAAATAAATGCTGTTCATAAATGTTATATTTATCAAAAAATCCTGAAAAATAAAGTGCAGCAAAATTGCTTTCAACATTGATAATAATCAGAAATGATTCTTGAGTTCTAAAAGATCATGTGACATCGAAAACTGGAGTAGGTTTGAAGAAAATTCTGCCTTGCATCACAGGAATGACATTACATTTTATAATATATTAAAATGTTTTTTTTTTTTTTTTTTATCGCGATCGATCCGATGAGAGAATTTGCCGTATATCTTACAGCCGATAAATAATGCATTATATCCTGCAGAGACACTTCAGATGCACACTGTACACATGATGGTTTTTAATTGCTTGAAATATCATTGGAAACACTTCGAAAAGGAAAATACAGGGAACTGCAAAGCGTGCAGGGCAAGTCTGTCATATTATAATGAGATTATTAGCTATTGTAGAATAATGTAACACAATCTTTGTTCGCCCCGTGTTTTAGCGCAATGAGAACACTATCGTAATAAAATGTTATGAATTCTTTCGGTTTGGTTTCTGCATTTCATCGCGTTGTTGCTGACCATGTCCATCCCTTTAAGACTAAAGTGTACCCATCTTCTGATGGCTACTTCCAGCAGGATAATGCACCATGTCACAAAGCTCAAATCATCTCAGACTGGTTTCTTGAACATGACAATGAGTTCACTTTACTCAAATGGCCTTCACAGTAGCAATGTGTGTTTTATTAAAATCGTCTTAAAATCACAATTTTAGAGTGAACGATTTCTAAATTGCTTTATAGAATGATTTTTTGCAGCCTCGACTTCCCGCAGTATGGTATCCGAACCAATCAGAATGCAGTGCGCCTAAATGAAGTTCGAGAACAGAACAGATTGGACAGGCATACAAATGTAACTCCAGGTTCACACATTCTGTCTGTGATGTGTATTTCTTCTGCTCCCATGTTAACAGATCAGAGTGTTCACACTGCACGTAGTAAAAGATGCGGAAGAAGTGAACAGAAAAGGTTAGAAACAGAAAGGTGCGAAAATAATTAATATCTGGCACGAGCATAGAGAGATGTGCAAAGGACACAGTTTGAGCGAGAGGAGAGACATGTTTTAAGTGTGCACACTCATCGGGCGAGAGCAGCGTGTATCTGATCACCCGCACTTCTGATTTTGTGGGAGAGCAAAGGAAATCCGCGTGCGAGCAAAGAGATTTGTGCTCACCCATTATAGAAATGTGCTTTCACGCTACAATAATGCGCTCTAGACATTTGTCATTAAAATAATGCCATACTCCAGGACCAATGCATATGTAGGAGTCATGCAGCGATAATTTCCACAAGGAGTCTATTTCTGCTGTGCTGCAGTGCACACACTGAATTAAAGAAACAGTGAATGTTTCAAGTTAAAAATGAACATGGATTGACACGGAAATGTAGTAATTACACAATAAATGCATATAATTAATGTGTACTGTTTCACAGTCAACACATGGCTTTTTGACTAGATTTAAAACAAAGAAAAGTGCACTTTTAGATAAACAAGGTAATAATAGCATGTGTGTAAAAATCATGATTAAAATCAATATTATATATAGTGTTTTTACTTGAAAATATTTATGCTGATACTTTTAAAAAGAACAATGACAAAAATAGTCATTAAGAATGGGGTAATGCTATGAAGTGTCTATAGATGTGTCCGGGTTAACTTCTCTTTCCACACCAACATCAACTCTCATAAAATACTCTTTTATAGTTGTGTGAACACTTAAATCATTACTATGGTAACCAATACCAGATGTTGATGGCATTATTTGAACGAATGGGACATATTTTATGATTTGCTAAATTAAAGTACAGACAGTCCATCTTTTATCAGTCCAAACCCTTTTTCTGCTTTAACGAGAGACAGTTTACTGTGCCCTGTGTTGGAAAACCTCTTAATATTTGAGTATGGCAGCTCTATCAGTAAATCAGAAGCACACACTCACACTGCATTAAGGTTAGGCCATGCCAGGTCAGGCAGAGTTATGGTAATAGAACTAGGTCTGTTTAATTGACTTTAAAAAAAGAAAACCCTAATGGATTTACAATGAGGTAGTCCACTGCTGGTGTGGGGGATGATGTTGTTTTGTGTATGCAATGCTGAGTATATGATGTCCTTTTTTTAATTGCAAACATATGGGAAGGTGTTTGCATAGTGTTGACAGTGAAAGTGACGTGACATACAGGAATTCATACTCTATTCTTAACCCATCCAAAGTGCACACACACAGCAGTGAACACACACACACACGTTTGTTTTTGTGAAAAGTGGGGACATCCCATAGGCATAATTTTTTTTTTTACTGTAGTTTAGTTTAAATTATAATTAAGAACTTTAGCTGTGATTAAATGTTCAATACATCCAAATAAGTTTACTTCTTTAAAACATAACAAAATATTATAAAATGTATTTTAATTTGACAATATTAGTTTTTTTATGTATTTAAGTGTGTAAAGAAATATTAAAACAAATAAAAATGTACTCTTTAAGTGCACCTTCAGTGCAAGCGTCATTTTATTTACTTATTATTGTAATATCTGCAAGTACAGTTTTTTTTTTTTTAACTATAGTTTTAAGATTTAAAGTACACAACAAGTGAATGTTGAATATAGTTACGTACAATAATTTTTCACAAGTGTGCCTCTGTACATTTTTAAGAAAACTTCTCCTAACATGCTTGCGTGTGGATGTGTGCATGTTTCAGGCCTGGCGTGATCACCATGCAGGCGCTGTCAGAGGAAGACCGCAGACTCTGGATGGAAGCCATGGACGGAAGAGAACCGGTACTTTATCTGAGACATCAGACATTTGTCTCGCTCTTAAATATGATAGGGTTAATCTTAAGAACATTTCACATACTTTTTCACTGCTGTGCATCAGGTAAAGTGCAGTCTAATTTTGAATGTATATTCTTGAAACTTACCGTGTCAAATAAATATGCATATTCAGGCTTCTTTATTTAATCTGAATTCAAATGTAGTTGAGAGTAATCTATAATGTATTGTAGGATGATCTAGGTCCTGTTCTATAATCTAGTGAGCTGCCCCACTAGAGTACTACCTACATAGGTTGTTACCTTTAAGGACAGCATGCTAATTAAATGGGACATTATCAGTTACTGATTAAACATTCTTTAGGCATCAGCTCGAATAGTGCTTATCACAAAAATACACAGGACGCTTAACAAACTGATTTCAATAGAGTTTGCTGTTAGAATGCTGCTAGACCCTATTTAGCATGAGATAATTCATTGAGCACACAAATATCTTGTTAAATACTAAACTTTCTATTTATTTGATTCTTTTTTTATCAACACTAATTGGCTTTGAATTAAATATCTAGTTCAGTCATAAAACTCTAATGGTGCAGTTCTTCTGAAAACCTCCACCTCCCTCAGCTCCACCTGTCTAGATCTGCTACTAGATTTCTATATGCCTGTTCATGCAGCAGCAGCATATCTTACACACATAGAAACACGCTTACAATTTTCAGAGGCTTGTCATGATTATAGATAGATATAGAATTATATTATATATTCATAATCCACATTTGAGTCACTCCTCCATCTTAGATTTTTTTTTTCACTGAGGTTGTCGTAGTGCATAATGCCTTCTCACCAAAGGCTCACTAGGTTTTGTTACATAACCATGATGTCTTAGCATGCTAAATGACTCTTTTAATGTGACGAAAGCATTTAGCGAACAGATTATGCATGTAAAATAGTGCCGATGAGGCAGTGGTATTGTGTGCTGTGATGGCTTCTCAGCTGGTACCGTAGAAATGTAGCTGTTCTGTTAACAGCCATTTACAGAACTTGACCAAAATGTGTCCTCTTTCAGGTATACACCTTGAATCGTGACAGCCAGAATGAAGCTCGTAAGTAATGCCATTTCGGTCCTTAAAATAAATATTGTTTAAAAACTAAACATACTTCTGTTGAATCACACTTATCATGCTGCTTTCATGTTGTTTATTACTGTTTGTTTCACCATGAAGTTGCATTGATGTTTTTTTTTTCCTCTCCTAATGAACTTTCTATTTAAGTGGCTCAATTGGATGTCATCGGCTTCAACATTGTCAAAAAATTCATCTATGCCATTGAAACCCGAGGTACAGCTCTTGTTGTTGTTCTGTTCAGAAGTAGAGGTCAGATGGTGACCAGTACACGAGTAAGTGTGACAGTCTATGGTTTTCTCTAACAGGTATTGATGAACAGGGGCTATACAGGATCGTCGGTGTCAGCTCCAGAGTGCAGAAACTACTCAGCCTGGCCATGGGTGAGAATCAGCACTCCGCTGCTGGTGGTCATTTTGTTTGAATGAAACCAGGAGATTAACATGAAAAATAATTTATAATACAATTAATATACAATTTCTCAGCCTTAAAATGGTTTTGAGTAACACAGTGTCTGTCCTGAGAGCGATCATATGGCTAAGTCAAAATATGTACACTTTTTTCACATTTCTTCTGAATTTATAGAAACATCGTAATGCACTGTACCAGTACTATGTTCTTTTTGGATACCGAAAGCTTTATTGAAATGCAATAGAATGCACTCCTACACTTTGGCTTATTATAAATGAAATGGAAGGTGGGTCAATGGCATACGAGGTATATTTTTTTGTCGCAATCTAATAATTTATTATTTCAAGAAAATGCAAAATGCAACCATACATTGGTTTGAATACTTTCCATGTTGAGCATTTTTTTTTTTCTTTTTTTTTTTTTTTTTTTATAGGGACATAAAGTCATAAAAAGTACACTTTGTAATAATGTCCAAAGAAATACATTTTAAATAATTAAGTTCTAATAATATTTTGTCATGCTTTACAAGTACTTTTAATTATAAACTTAATATTACATTCAAAGTAAATATTTTAAAACTACTAAATACATCATGTACTAAATTGTACATAAACTTCGTCATTACAAATGGTAATTACAAATACGTTTTAAATACATGACATACAAGTTTGAGTAGAAATTGCATTGAATTTTAATTCATATTCAAGTATAACTGCATTTTATATAAATTTATACTATAAAGCATTTTCAGAAATTGTTGAATAAAGTGTTATTTTTGTTTTCTTGGGGCACAAAAAGTATTCTCATAGTTTCACAACATTACGGTTAAACCACTGATGTCACATGGACTATTTTATCAATGTTCTTGGTACCTTTCTGGATTTTGAACGTGTCAGCTGGGTTGTTGTCTATGCAGGGTCAGAAAGGTTTCAGATTTCATCAAAAATAGCCTTACTGGTTTGGAAATTCATGGGAGTGAGTGACAGAATTTTTGGGTGAACTATCCCTTTAATTGCAAATAGCATGGAGTTGTGTTATAAAGCATTACATTCAATTTCACACTTAATTAGATTCTTTTAAAGTTCATTATTTCCATAAAAATAATTATTTTTAAACTTAAATAAGGCTATTCATGCATGTTTCCTACTCCATACGTCATAAAAAAAATGCAAATAATATAAAGGTTCTTCAAAACCACATAAAGCCAGCATTTATAGAATAGAGTACATTTCTAAGAAATTGACACGTGTTAAAAATAGTTTTTAAACCAGATTTTTAATATGTTTTCCTTTTCTTAGTCATGGATATTCTTATTTGTCATTGACCCTGGTAACTAGTTGTCACAGTGATCACTAGCATTTTTTAGACAGCTTTGTTAATTGTAATGTGGGCACTCTAGTTGTCACATTAATTATCACTGTAGACAGCTTTGTTGATTTATAATGGAACGTGTCTTGGTTTGTCGCACTACTCCCATGCAGTATATCGATTATTACGTGACAGACCTAGTTATTTTATGATGCATTGCTCTCGTACAGACAGATATGTTGATTACAATGAATTGAGCTTGCTTTTGGTCACTATGCCAAAATTCATGCATGCCCTACCATATTACAATATTTTTACTGCACTTTTAAAGCACATCTGCCTCAACTAATATCATACAGACTTATTTGAAGTATTATATTTGTGTTTAAAGCTTCACCTTGCAAGGAACAATTATTCTCAGCGGCTTGAGTAAAAACGCAGATCTCTTCACATGCAGAAAGGGACAGGAATGCTGTCACACCCTGCGGTGGAAGCAGAATGAATAGATTTTATTGACGTTGTTGTGTTACTCACCAGATCACCAGTATTTAACTGCCTGCCTCAGAGTCATTATGATGTACTCTGACAGTTTTGCTTTAGGAAATGTTTTGCGATTCTGATGCTGATTGGCTGTTGCCAGCGCACATATGCATAGTTTGCTTGCACATACTGGCAGTGTGCTGAGTGGGTAATTCCTAAGGTTCAACAGAGGTCACCTGCAAACTAAATCTGCTGTCTAACCATCATACCCTCATCTAGACCCCAAAACCTGTGCAGATGTGGAGCTGGACAGCACAGAATGGGAGATCAAGACCATCACCAGTGCAATAAAGCATTACCTCAGGTACCAACCTGCCCCTTCACACATGACCACATGACAACAGCCAGGCTATAGTACACAGAGAGTGTGTTAGCTGTCTTAATTTAACTGGCTCCTGCGGTCTCAAAAGTTAGCCTGACCGCTAAGGCATCAGTCCTACAATTGCGTATACTCAGGGCTGTTCACTTAAGTATGCCATGCAAAAACACTCTGGCAACTACATAGTGTAAGAACCCAGAAAATAAACACTTGCATACTGAACAACCGAGTCCCCTTGTGCAAATGAGTCCAGTCACAATTGTAGGACAGACATTAATTGTGGCTTGTAAGCTGTCATCTGTCTGTTCTCTCTATGGTACAGCAGCTGCTTTTATTAAATATGATTTACAAGAAATATATTAAATATACTGTTTATTGCATCACTTTTTTATTATTTGCATGATCTTAACAAATGATCAAAGGTGTAAATGATAGATTTAATAAACTAGGTTAACAAGCTAGCAGTATGCTAAGCTAGTAGGCTTATGCTGGGCATTTGAAGAATGAGAAATATTTAATGTGACTAAAGTTTATTTACCAGTATAAGTAGTTATGAAGTTAAGACTCCATAAATTGAGTGTAATTTCATTATTACTCAAGTGTTTGATATATGCTTAGAGTTCACTGTTAAATGTACTGACTTGTTGGCAGAGACTATTTGCTCTTAGTGTAAATAGCATATCGCAAAACAAACCTATTTTCACTTAGTGTAATCGCATCTATTGCTATTTGCACTCTATCACTATTAACACTCAACACTGTGCAAATAGCTGCTGCCTGTTTTTTTTTAAATATACTTTTAAGATTTGAAGTACACTACAAGTGCACATTCAATAAAAATTAATAAGTACACTTATTTTTCATAATGGAGACCCCATGTGGTGACCACCTACAACATGCTAGCTACCACTTACGTTTTTGTGGGAAAATATAGTCTAACACATAGTCTGATTCTTCATGTAATTCAACAACACTGCTAATAATAATCTACAAATTAGTATGCAGGCTAAAAATAAAACCTCTCGGAACACATACAGTATACAACTTTAAAATGTTAAAAGAAGACATCTGATCCTCATGCATCCAAATATTTTCTGGATGTCATGATTTCTTCAGTTTTCTCTCGTGGCTAATCTCTGCTCTTCTTCTGTGCTGTCAGGATGCTGCCGGCCCCTCTCATGACATACCAGTACCAGAGGAGCTTCATCAAAGCAGCCAGTGAGTGTCTGGCCTTATTTCTCCTCCTGATCTATTTTGACTATTTGAAACTATTTGACTATAGTTAGACCATTTGATAGGACACAGTGCACAGTGGGAGTGTTCAAGCTAATAGGACGCGGTCAGAAACAGGAAACTGGGGTGTAGAGCAAAGAAAATGGATTTACAGTGTGGCGGCTTCTGTCTAAGACACCAAGGGATGTTGTTTCTTTTCCAGATCGTCTTTTGTACCATAAAATTAGATTTTCACACTGCAAAAAACTGAGCTCAATTAGAAATTTCACAATTTAGATTTAAGCACAAACGTAATTATATTTTTTTAGATGTGTACTGTTTGCAAAAATTATTTACGATATTGAATTCTTAAAATTATTTAATAAATTATTAAAAATATTTAAACTTTTTTAACTAATTAGGTAAAAAAAAAATTACAGATATAAAATACTAAAATAAATATTCTCTGAAAGCAATAATGTAATTTTGTAAATTTTGCGTTAAGGATGTTTAGATACATTTGTTCATGCAAACAAGACTGATCATGTAGATGCTCTTTTTGCATTCTATCTCATGCTATCTTCATCTGATCTCATTTTGCTTTCTACCATCATTCCTTTTTTTGTCTCTGTTTTTGTCTCTGTGTTTTTTTTTAAGGGTGACATTAGGCCCTTGTCCTCATATGAACTTATTTTTTGCTCCACCCCTCCCTTTCTGCCTTTCATTTTCTCTCTTTTTTTCCACCCCTCCCCTTGTTCATTCCTGTCTATGTGAGCCATTTATGTGATAGAGCAAGGTGCCATCTGGAGTTTGCCCATGAGAGAGAGAGAGAGGATAGAGAGAGAGAGAGAGAGAGGAGAGAGAGAGAGACGATGTGAATGCATATGTAACTGGAGAAGAAGAGAAAATCAAAAAAGTGAAAATGTGTGAAAGGTTCAGTTTCTGTTCAACATGACCAAATACGGTCTGATTATGTGCTGTCTTTTTTAAACAGGGTTTTGCAGATCAATATTTGAACACTTTGTACTGTTATCAACAGATCGTTTTCTTAATTCTATATTTTGTGTATAAGATAATAAGACAATATATTATTTTGTTGAAGATATTGTGTATACATAAGCACACACACACACACACACACACACTTTAAAAATATTTTATACCATGTTAACAAAAAAAAACCACTAAAACATTTGTTGTGCTGTTGCAGCATTGTGTGTTTAAATTTGGGTTGTGGTGCTTCCAATGAAGTTGAGGCTACAAAAAATATAATTATGTTCACAATGAAAAAATTATTTTCCTGCTTAGCTTTTTTGTTTTTTATGTGCTAGATGCAGGCTAAAAATAGTAATAATATATGTCAATAGGGTTAGAAAAAAATCTTACTTCAAGAGCAAATCGAGGGTATGTTTCTTGACCCATTGGCAGAAATGTTCTTCTTGTTTTAAGCAAAGAAAAAAAAGTAAAATTTTTGGAAAAGAAGATAAAATATTTATATAACTATCTTTATAAATAAAGCAAAAAGTAATTCTGCTTCTTAAGTAAATGTTAAATGCTGCTGTGTTGTTAAGTTAAAATGTTAAGTTTAATCTAGATTTAAAAATGTTTGAATGTTTACTCCAGAAAACAAGAAAATATGTTTTTTTGCAGTGCAATTTTTTTATTGTATTTCATTAAATTTATTTTTTTGTGTCTTGTCATGTCTAAACATCTTCATTTATACCTCTCTTTTTTCGCTGTACTCTTGTTACTGGGGATTATTAGGACATCATGGCAGCCGGATAGATCGCTCTGATATTTCAGTGACCTTTAAGAGCCCACATCTGGCGGCTTAGCTTTGCCCTTAAAGGAACACTCCACTATTTTAGAAAATTAGCTCATTTTCCAACTCACCTAGAGTTAAACAGTGGAGTTTTACCATTTTCGAATCCAGCCGATCTTTGGGTCTGGCGGTGGCACTTTAGCTTTAGCTTAGCATAGATCAATGAATCTGATTAGACCGTTAGCATCTTACTCAGGACAAATTTTGAAACAATTTGGTCATTTCTATTTAAAACTCGACTCCTCTGTAATTATATCATGTACTAAGACCAACGGAAATAAAAAGTTGAGATTTTCCATGCCGATATGGCTAGGAACTATATTTTTATTCCGGCGTAATAATCAAGGAACTTTGCTGCTGTACTGAGGATGCAGCAGGCGCAGTGATACTGGAAACTGTTGTAGCCGTCACTTACACGAGGTGGCACTGTGCTTTTACAACAAGGCAGACACAAACACATCAACACATGAGCATTAATGTCAGTTTAATTGGAATAATGTGTCTGTTTGGGTCCAGACTGTGTCAGGAAGTGACCTCACAGAATCAGGAATTGGATCTTTTCTTCTGTTTTCACAACATCTGCAATAGATGCAACATTTCTGAAATGTGTCTTTTGGGAATTAAAAACGTACACAGTGAGACTGGACTCCCTTTCCTGCTGCGATTGCACTTGAGTCAAACACAGCAGCAAAACGCCTACAGTTCATGCAGAGCAAAAGGAAATGTGCTTTTCCTTTGCAGCCGCTTATTCTCTCACTTCCTCTTTCTCTGTCTTCCTAGAACTAGACAATCCCGAGGCGAGGGTGGCAGAGATCCACTCCATAGTGCACCGTCTCCCGGAGAAGAACCGC